>NC_088878.1:35520642-35550858 GCF_032884065.1 Artemia franciscana | reverse complement strand
CAATGCAATTTTACTGTGAGGTGGAATAGTTTTATTCTGGTATATTGATTTGATTTATTATTTTTATGAAAGATCGTTGACTCTCCACAGCATGGTGTACGTCATGCGCCAGCGCCAGCGTCAGCGCCAGGCTTGGTGTGTACTACCTTGTGTACTCGATTTTCAGAGGGCCGGCTACCTCTCGGTATTTTAGTGTTTTGGATTCCTAATCTTTGAATAATATTCCTATTACAGCATTATAACAATTACATATATATAATATTATATTACAATATAATACTAAATTACTCCGAATACTAAACGATAATATTAAATTTAATATAATTAATATTATAATATTTAATATAATATTAAACGACCTCCAAAAACTACTCCGTTGTCCCCGCACCATCATGGACCGGTTCAGAGGCGAACAACTCCACTGGCTTGGCCATATCCAGCGAATGTCGGCCAACCAGCTCCCAAAAATCACATTCGAAGGGCGGGTTCACGGCACGCGCCCTAGAGGCCGACCTCGTAAGAGATAGACCGACAACTTCCCGGCCAATAACCTCCCCCAGCTACTTCGTCTAGCGCCAGACTGATCGAACTACCGTCGCCACATTCATCATTTGTCCATAAGAGAAGAAGCCCCAATACAGCCACAAAGGCCGGACGGGACTTAAGTCAAGTCAATATTATAATATTACTATACTACTTACAGGAAGCATACACGAAAAGAACTCAGCAAACGCCTATGTGGTTCAGTAGCGACAATTGTATTTATTATTATTGGTGGTTTTATTTGTTTTAAGTTTTGTGTTTTTTCTTTTTATCTTGTGCTGAGGACGCTTAGTTTACATACAAGCAAAATATCCATGTTATTTTAGTCTGTCATCTCTTTTCTCTCTACTGGCAGCAGTCTCGTTTTTTTCCGTTTTTTTTTTGTTGAATTTTATCTCTCTTTGCTGTTTGTTGGCATGGCTGGCCAGTTCGGCTTAAGAACAGATAGAACTATTGCAAATACCCACACTTCATTTTAGCAAACTTGATATGTTTTTGCATTTTTTCTGTTAAAAGGAAAAACAGATTTCCAAAATTAGGATGACACCAATTTTTTTTTTGCCATATATTATCTGGCAAATACCCTGAAAAAAAAAACTGGTCCCCTTCCCAGGATTATTCTGTCAAAATATCCACGCTCTTGAAGCAATCATCCCCACATCAAAGATGTGGGGATGGTTACTCTTCAGGGGAGTAATCTTCAAAGATTACTCTTCAGGAGAGTGGAGAGTGAATCTCTGAAGTAGGAAGAAATACCTGATCTTCTGGCATTCAACTGTCATTGAACTGCCATTCAAGACAGACAAATTTTCGCACTAACTAGGACGAACTGGTGATCAGTTTTAATTGGCGTCACGACATAATGTCACACATATAAAGACAAAAATTGCACTTTTTCCAAAAGTATCATCCCAATATGAAAATAAAGAAATTCAGTTGAAGTATGAATAAAAACAATATATATATATATATATATATATATATATATATATATATGTAAAAAATCCGTTTAAGGAACTTTGAGGAGCACCATACTCAACTGTATTTAATCTCAAACTTGCTGATGATAAAAAACGATTTAGAAGCTGAATAATCTGTTTGGTTTAGATAAAATCGTTAAAAACATCAAGCTAATCATGACATTTTTTTAGTGGCTAAAATTGGTTTTTAGATTTCTGGTTTCATTCTACATTTGAGATTCATTACACTTGTACCTTTTTTCAAGATATGCAAGAACATTTAATTTCTGTGCATTTTTGAACAATGCATTTCCAAAAGTATTATCGCAATATGAAATGAAGAAATTCAGTTGAAGTATACACAAAAACAAGATAATAACGTGCGGAGGTGAACCTACGCTTTCCCATGCGGATTGGGCAATATTTTTGAATTTGAAAAGTATGTTGCTATCAGCACAAGCCAAGAAAAGTGTCGTGAGTGGCCTGAAAACTATTGACGGCTTCAAAATATTCGTATATTTTATATTTTTTTTATATATTTAATATTTTATATATTTTTTATATATAAAAATATAATATTTTATATATATATTTTTTGTATAAAATATATCTTATTCATTTTATATGCAAAATATTATAATATCCCTCTTCATATTCTATTTTATTTTATTTTTGGCCTCATATTTGTGCCGCAGTTTGAGCTCTACTTTTTTGACACTTGAACTCGGTTAAAATTTTTGAAAATTATATATATATATATATATATATATATATATATATATATATATATATATATATATATATATATATATATATATATATATATATATATATATATATATATATATATACATATATATATATATATATATATATATATATATATATATATATATATATATATATATATATATATATATATATATATATATATATATGTTTTTGTGTTGTGGTTTGAAAATGTTCTAATCAATGAGTTTTGAGCTGCTTAGTTTTCTGTGTGTTACATTTTGTTATGTTTTGTTTTGTTTATGTTATGTTTGTTTGTTTTTATATTTGTTATGTTTATGTTTTTATGTTTGTTATGTTATGTTTGTTTGTTTTTATATTTGTTTTTTTATGTTTTGTTGTGTTACAATTCATTTTGGTAAAGACGGCTGTTGGTCATACAGCCAAAATATTTTGGTGATTGATTATATTATAAAATCATAATTGATATCATTATGACAGTATTAATATTATTATGTTTAATTAAAAAAAAGGCAGTGATAAAAAAACGACACATAAATTAAAAAAAATCCAGACTAACATGAGTTTTATACAGTTCTTTTTCTTTTTTTCTCTTTTGTTGTCTTATTTTGTCGTCTGTTTCTTTAGATGATTTAACTAATTTAATCTTTTTTTCTTTGTTGGTATAGGATCCCGGATGTAGAATCGAAATATTTCGGATTTTTTTTCAATTAATATGTTTTTTTCGGTACTTGTTATTATTATGGTACTTGCATGATATAGCTTCTACCGCTCAAGTTGTTCATTCATTGATTCATTATAGAACATTTTTTTTTTCGTTAGTTTCTTTCAGCTTAGCGCGAGAAAAGACAAAATAGATGAAAAACATATAATTTGGGCATTGGGGGGGGGGGGGAAGTATTTGGACAATATAAAGTTAAAAACAGTTCTTACTACATAATATGCAGAATAATTGTGCCTATCAATAATCGTGTCATTAGGCATGCGGACCCTCTGTCCTTTACCCCCCCACCACCCCCACCTCCCCTATTATAAAAATATACAGCCCAAATTGGTTTCTAAAGTATTATATTTTTAACATATTTAAGTGTATTTCATAAGGATTGAGCGTCAGATAAACATTTTACAAGAATATTAGGCCGGAGCTATATCATACATGCCCTATTTATTCTTTGTCAGTCCTTTGTTTAAATTATACCTTTTTTTCACTTAATTTCTCGTCAATTTATTCTCTTGCTCCTATTGATATGTGAATCACGTTTTTGCTTAAGGTTTTCGTTTTGATTTCAACACTATTTGACTTAAACGAATTCGCAATTTTTTTTCTTTTTATTATGATCGTTTATCAGTAAAAGTGTAATCTTATCCCAATAGATTGGCGGAAGATAAAACAAAAAGGTTTATCTTAATTAAACAATGTCTGAATACCCTCTTGAACGACCAGATAATACTCATTATATTTTTTTCTTATCATGGGATTTTTTTTAATAAAGACTTAAGGTAGATAAATATTTATAAAACAGAAAAAAATAAAATGTAGTAAAAATAATATAATGTAGGTAGCCAGTATAAAATTTACATACTCGATTGGTGTTCAGCTTGGTGAATAAAAGTGACGTCATCTTCTTCATCAGAAATGTTCAAAATATCCTTACATTCTTCAGAGTCAGTAAGGACTTTAGTTGGGCGACTTTCCACCTATAAAAAGATACACAAAACTTTATGTCAACACCACTTACAAGAGGGAGAGGAAAGGGAGCGAGCTTAAGGATTTTTCAGGAATGATGGTTCGGACGAGGAGCAAACAGCTATTTTTCAATTTCGGAAATTAGAAAGACAAGGAATTCTGAAATGCTGGCTTTCTAAGGACTAGGGGGTGATTTGGGTTTTAGCGAAAACAGATGTGGCTTCGAGAAGTGTTTCTTAGCATCAAACGACAAATAAGAGTGGTAATAAACCCCCAAAAAACTTTTAAAATGGGTTGAGTACCTTTTGTATTTTACTGAACACGATACGTATTTTGATGATCGTGGTTTATATTTATCCACAAAAGAAGAAGAAAATCGTGATATTAATACAGGTTATAGGGAAGAATTAATGAAAGTAGATTGACTGTTAAAAAAAATATATACCAAATACTTGATGCCTTAGCACATATATATTTTTTAATCATATATTAACAAAGAGAATATATTTTAGAATTTTATTTGACTTTTAATTTCCGTAGGGGAGAAGAAATTTTGGTACTTATGTATCATGCACCACTAGCTCAAGTTTACGATGTGTGTAAAAATCGAGAATGAGCCGGTTTCTTCGTTAGTTTCTTTCAGCATAGCGCGAGACAAGACAAAGACAAGACAAGACAAGTGACAGAATAGATGGGAAATATATAATTGGGCTATATTTTTTTACGTAAGGGGTATATTATTAGGCAGTTTGAAGCCAGAAAAAACTTTTATTTCATAATATGCAGAATAATTATACCTAACACATTTTTTCATGCAGACTCGATATACTTTACATCCCCCCCCCCTAATGTGCAAATATATAGCCCAAATTTGTTTCTAAAGTAACGAATAAACTAAAGTAGAACGATTTGTTCTCGAGTCATCATAAACTTGAGTGAGTGGCGTATAATACATAAGTACCGGAATTTTTCATGGAGAGAGAGCGGTGCAATTATTCTGCATATTATGAAGTAAGAGCAGTTTTCTGATTTCAAACTGTCCAAATACTTTACCCCCCCCCCCTTATGTGCAAATATATAGCCCAAATTATGTATTTCCCATATACTCATACACATGTCACTATATATATATATATATATATATATATATATATATATATATATATATATATATATATATATATATATATATATATATATATATATATATTTACTAGCTGTTGGTGGTATACACCAACAGGTGTATACTGTTTGGTGGTATACACCAAAAAGTATACAACACCTAGTTGGTGGGGGCGCTTCGCGCCCCCCCAAGCCCCCCCCCCCCCCCGCGCGCGTAAGTCGTTACGCGCCATATTAGTTACGCGCCATTGTAGTTGTGTCCCTATGTCCCACCTGTGAATATAGATAGATATATATATATATATATATATATATATATATATATATATATATATATATATATATATATATATATATATATATATATATATATGTTTTTAACTACGTAAAACTTGCGAATATACAACATTCTTTGCTGTCCCATTGTCTGTGCATATAAATAGATTGTCAGGTTTACCGACTCTTGAACATGCAACATATAATGGTCCATGGGAAAACAATCCGTATTCAGATCTATACCTCATGATTCTAATGATTGCCCTTGAGCTTTGTTGATGGTGATTGCTAATCGACCATTCCCTGAGTCGCCATCGTCATTTATATATCCCCCTGTGCACCCCGGCGTCCCCTTTGTAGTTATGTCCCTGTGTCCCGGTCGTCATTTATATTCCCTGTGTCCCGGTCGTCATTTGTGTCCCGGTGTTCCAGTCTGTGATTTCTCTTTGAGTGTCCCGGGCGTCATTTATATTCCTTGTGTCCCTGTGTCCCGGTCGTCATTTATATTCCCTGTGTCCCGGTCGTCATTTGTATCCCGGTGTCCCGGTCTGTATATACATTCGTTTTTTAGTTTTGTTTTTCTCCTTTATTTTTTTTCCTTTTTTCTTTTTTTTCTTTTTTAGTTTATTTAGATTTTTAGATTTTTTAGTTTTTTTATTAGTTTTTAGTTTTTTTGTAGTTTTTACCATTTTTTTAGTTTTTTTAGTTTTTTTTTTTTTACTTATGTCCTGGTCGTCATTTATACTCCCTGTGTCCCGGTCGTCATTTGTGTCTCGGTGCTTTGTTGATTGCTAATTTATATTATATTTATATTTATATTTTTTATATTTATTAATATTTTTTTAGTTTTCTTTTTCTCTTATTTTTCAGTTTTTTCCTTTTTTTTTAGTTTTTTCTTTTTTAGTTTTTAGTTTTTTTTTGTTTTTTACCTTTTTTTAGTTTTTTTAGTTTTTTAGCTTTTTTAGTTTTTTTATTAGTTTTTAGTTTTTTTTTTAGTTTTTGCCTTTTTATAGTTTTTTCAGCTTTTTTTAGTTTTTAGTTTTTTTACCTTTTTTTAGTTTTTTTTAGTTTTTTAGCTTTTTTAGTTTTTTTTCTTTTTAGTTTTTTTGTAGTTTTTACCTTTTTTAGTTTTTTTTCTTCTTTTGTATTAGTGTGAAATAATTCAGACGTCATATGCGGACAAACACGACGTCACTCGACAGACAGACAGACAGACATAACCCACAAACAACTTATTTTTATATATATTTATTCATATTTTTTTAGTTTTCTTTTTCTCTTTTATTTTTCAGTTTTTTCCCTTTTTTTTAGTTTTTTTCTTTTTTAGTTTTTAGTTTTTTTTAGTTTTTTACCTTTTTTTAGTTTTTTTTAGTTTTTTTAGTTTTTTTAGTTTTTTAGCTTTTTTAGTTTTTTTATTAGTTTTTATTTTTTTTGTAGTTTTTGCCTTTTTTTATTTTTTTCAGTTTTTTTTTAGTTATTAGATTTTTACCTTTTTTTAGTTTTTTTTAGTTTTTTAGCTTTTTTAGTTTTTTTTTCTTTTTAGTTTTTTTTGTAGTTTTTACCTTTTTTAGTTTTTTTCTTCTTTTGTATTAGTGTGAAATAATTCAGACGTCATATGCGGACAAACATGACGTCACCTGATCCACAGATCCACAGACAACTTATTTTTATATATAGATATATATATATATATATATATATATATATATATATATATATATATATATATATATATGTCACCATATATATGTCACTTGTCTTTGTCTTGTCCCACGCTAAGCTGAAAGAAACTAACGAAGAAACCGGTTTGTTCTTGATTTGTACGCAGCGTAAACTTGAGTGAGTGACGCATAATACTTAAGTACCGAAATTCCTTCCCCCCTGCGGAAATTAAAAACAAAACTCAATAAAACTCTAAATTTGGAAAGCCTTATTTTCCACAGAGGAGGGGGTATTTTTCAGGGAGAGGGGGTATTTTCCACAGGGGGGGGGGGTAATGGGTGGATGGAAGTTCAGGCTGGTAAGGAGGGAGTAGAGTTGTTGGAAGGCATATGTTTATTTTGGAAGTGATGATGTGAAGGAGTATGGTGTATTTTGTTTTTTTGTTATTTGTTGGAGTGCTTAAAAAAGTCAAATTTTTCCATTTGCAAGTCAGCAAAACAAAGGTTTTTCAATAAGTGCAGTAGATGTAAATTGTAAGCCCCGGTTCAGATAGAGAGACAGCCTTACCAACACCTTACAGATAGAGAGACACACTACCATCTAACAGCCTCGCACCTCTCCATTATCAGTACAGACCTCCAAAAAGTAGTATTGCTTGCAAGGAACCGTTGGGACTGGAGACGGAGACGCGCAGACGCGCATCTCTCTATACGTTGGATGACCAGCAGGAATAATAAGTCAAGTTAATAATGTATTTAACCCTGCAAGCTAATCTCGGGCCCCCTGGCCCAGTTTACTTATACAAAAAAGTTTCATGACGACCAGAGAAAAACAAGTTTTGACCCGTTTAGGGATTTGATCAACCGATATTTGTTTCGAAACAGATTCTCCTCTCTGGCGTTTTCAAAATCTTAAGTCATTGTTTGACGATTCCATATATATTGCATATAGAATAACAATCTCGTCAATTATTCGATATTATTTTGAATCAACCTATACTGGTTTGAACTCTTTTTAGAATAATTTTCCTTTTATGTTTGTTTTGTTCATTGGATATGCTCAATAATTATCATTCAGGTTGGAGAAAAAATTAATATGGGTCTATTCTAAGCAGCAAAAGTATTAGAAATTTATTTTTTCCCGCCTGCAAATATAAAAAAAAAGAACATGAGTGAGGAAAAACACGAGATAAAACATAAAGTACAAGGATTAACTTTTAAACAGCGAAAAAACAACAACAGGAAACCCAAAATTAATCTTAACAGCTTTCGTAAATAAATCTAGATCGTAAAAAAATTAAGCAAACAATTGAGATTCATATTAAACACATAGAGCTCTACATAATCGAACCTCTAGAGGGTCGGGACCAGAATGTTAAAAAAAAATTAATAAACACAAAATAAAACAATCCCATCTCGAAACGGGAATGCTTAACAAAAGCTTCAAATTACGACGAGATACACTTTTCGACGTAATACCTTAAATTAGGTATTTTTTCATAGGAAGGATTTGTTCCATAAAGGCGGAGCTTACTCGGCTTGGAAGAAATATGCGTTGTATCTTTTTAAGGCGTTCCCTATTAAAACAGTTTGATACTTGGAATATATTATAGCCTATCATGGTAAGGACGCATAGGCTACATGGTATACGGCAAAATACTATGTAAATTCATGCAAGAATCTGCAAAGGAGCATGCACTATACCCTATAAGCATAGACACTATAAATATAAGTAAAGTCAGTCTATAAGCCCCCTATATCACCCTATATCACCTATATATCAGTCTATATCAGTCTATATCACCCTATAAGCATAGACACTATAAATATAAGTAAAGTCAGTCTATAAGCCCCCTATATCACCCTATATCACCTATATATCAGTCTATATCAGTCTATATCACCCTATAAGCATAGACACTATAAATATAAGTAAAGTCAGTCTATAAGCCCCCTATATCACCCTATATCACCTATATATCAGTCTATATCAGTCTATATCAGTCTATATCACCCTATAAGCATAGACACTATAAATATAAGTAAAGTCAGTCTATAAGCCCCCTATATCACCCTATATCACCTATATATCAGTCTATATCAGTCTATATCACCCTATAAGCATAGACACTATAAATATAAGTAAAGTCAGTCTATAAGCCCCCTATATCACCCTATATCACCTATATATCAGTCTATATCAGTCTATATCAGTCTATATCACCCTATAAGCATAGACACTATAAATATAAGTAAAGTCAGTCTATAAGCCCCCTATATCACCCTATATCACCTATATATCAGTCTATATCAGTCTATATCACCCTATAAGCATAGACACTATAAATATAAGTAAAGTCAGTCTATAAGCCCCCTATATCACCCTATATCACCTATATATCAGTCTATATCAGTCTATATCAGTCTATATCACCCTATAAGCATAGACACTATAAATATAAGTAAAGTCAGTCTATAAGCCCCCTATATCACCCTATATCACCTATATATCAGTCTATATCAGTCTATATCAGTCTATATCACCCTATAAGCATAGACACTATAAATATAAGTAAAGTCAGTCTATAAGCCCCCTATATCACCCTATATCACCTATATATCAGTCTATATCAGTCTATATCAGTCTATATCACCCCATAAGCATAGACACTATAAATATAAGTAAAGTCAGTCTATAAGCCCCCTATATCACCCTATATCACCTATATATCAGTCTATATCAGTCTATATCAGTCTATATCACCCTATAAGCATAGACACTATAAATATAAGTAAAGTCAGTCTATAAGCCCCCTATATCACCCTATATCACCTATATATCAGTCTATATCAGTCTATATCAGTCTATATCACCCTATAAGCATAGACACTATAAATATAAGTAAAGTCAGTCTATAAGCCCCCTATATCACCCTATATCACCTATATATCAGTCTATATCAGTCTATATCAGTCTATATCACCCTATAAGCATAGACACTATAAATATAAGTAAAGTCAGTCTATAAGCCCCCTATATCACCCTATATCACCTATATATCAGTCTATATCAGTCTATATCAGTCTATATCACCCTATAAGCATAGACACTATAAATATAAGTAAAGTCAGTCTATAAGCCCCCTATATCACCCTATATCACCTATATATCAGTCTATATCAGTCTATATCAGTCTATATCACCCCATAAGCATAGACACTATAAATATAAGTAAAGTCAGTCTATAAGCCCCCTATATCACCCTATATCACCTATATATCAGTCTATATCAGTCTATATCAGTCTATATCACCCTATAAGCATAGACACTATAAATATAAGTAAAGTCAGTCTATAAGCCCCCTATATCACCCTATATCACCTATATATCAGTCTATATCAGTCTATATCAGTCTATATCACCCCATAAGCATAGACACTATAAATATAAGTAAAGTCAGTCTATAAGCCCCCTATATCACCCTATATCACCTATATATCAGTCTATATCAGTCTATATCAGTCTATATCACCCTATAAGCATAGACACTATAAATATAAGTAAAGTCAGTCTATAAGCCCCCTATATCACCCTATATCACCTATATATCAGTCTATATCAGTCTATATCAGTCTATATCACCCTATAAGCATAGACACTATAAATATAAGTAAAGTCAGTCTATAAGCCCCCTATATCACCCTATATCACCTATATATCAGTCTATATCAGTCTATATCAGTCTATATCACCCTATAAGCATAGACACTATAAATATAAGTAAAGTCAGTCTATAAGCCCCCTATATCACCCTATATCACCTATATATCAGTCTATATCAGTCTATATCACCCTATAAGCATAGACACTATAAATATAAGTAAAGTCAGTCTATAAGCCCCCTATATCACCCTATATCACCTATATATCAGTCTATATCAGTCTATATCAGTCTATATCACCCTATAAGCATAGACACTATAAATATAAGTAAAGTCAGTCTATAAGCCCCCTATATCACCCTATATCACCTATATATCAGTCTATATCAGTCTATATCAGTCTATATCACCCTATAAGCATAGACACTATAAATATAAGTAAAGTCAGTCTATAAGCCCCCTATATCACCCTATATCACCTATATATCAGTCTATATCAGTCTATATCAGTCTATATCACCCCATAAGCATAGACACTATAAATATAAGTAAAGTCAGTCTATAAGCCCCCTATATCACCCTATATCACCTATATATCAGTCTATATCAGTCTATATCAGTCTATATCACCCTATAAGCATAGACACTATAAATATAAGTAAAGTCAGTCTATAAGCCCCCTATATCACTCTATATCACCTATATATCAGTCTATATCAGTCTATATCAGTCTATATCACCCTATAAGCATAGACACTATAAATATAAGTAAAGTCAGTCTATAAGCCCCCTATATCACCCTATATCACCTATATATCAGTCTATATCAGTCTATATCAGTCTATATCACCCTATAAGCATAGACACTATAAATATAAGTAAAGTCAGTCTTTCTGAGTCCAAAGACTCAGAACGAACCTTCAACAGCTCTATTTCATAAAGCAAACTTCGAAGTGGCGAAATATACAGCACACCGGGCATAGCCAGTGAGCAATCTAATTTTGTGAGTTCACCCTTACTATGAATATAACTTCAGTGCAGCTGCAGGTATTTATAGTGCAGGTATTCAGTGCAGGTGTTTATAGGTGTGGTCGCAAGGTGTTTATAGGAGGAACGGGCATGAGGCCCTCCTAGTTCTAGGCACTCCTTTTTCAACTTACCAAATAATTTTTTTTCATATCATTCCCGTCAGAGCTTAGTCTATTGTCCCCTGAAATCCCCCCCCCAAAAAAATATTGTCCTCCTCCCCCGAAAAAAACTTTGAAATTCCTGCTGCTTTAACTAATTACATTTTCGAAGCGATAAAGAATTTTTATCTTTGATTTAAGCACCGCTAATAGGAAACCCCCTGATAGGAAGGGTGTGCGAAAGCACAGGATGGCTTGCCTCCAGCCCCGCATTGCACTTCCTGGCTGAAGGGTCATGCTCAGCACCACTGGTGAGGACTGTCAAGTCCAGAGTTGTATTCTTTACTTTTTACTTTGCAGCTAATTTAAAGAAAAATTTAACTAAACACGCGATACACTTTAATCTCTGGTAAAATTATTGAAGATATACAGAAAAACAATAAGCCTATTTTCTGGTGTAACGAATCGATAAAATATTTTTTTTTAGATTTTCGGGCTTCATTATGGTTTTCTTGATACTTATTAATACAATTTTATACCAACTCGGCAATGTCTTCTTATTTGCATAAGCATGTATACAGATTAGGTTCCCCCGGTTTAGGAATTTACAGTAGTAATTTTACAACTGCTCGGAGGCAACAAGTTCATTGGCCGATTTCCAAGCCCCCTAACACCATCCTTCCTCCAAAAGAAAACTGTTCGGTTCCCCTAGCTAAGGCAAGGGTCCTTGAAAGTTCCAAGGGTCCTTAAAGTTAAACGAAAAAATTGTTCTAGACCATTTTCGGGCTCCATACTCTAAGGAGTCTGAGGGCAAAATAAAAAGAGTTTTCCTAGTCCCATTTTTGGGGGAGCTCATTATTTTTTCTGTGCACTGGGATGCCTATTGCCAAGAACTTACAACCTATATAGGTTTTAAGCCCGTCAGAAGAGAATTGGCAGTTTCCGGATCCAACTTCTGTGAAGCCCATAACATCAAACAAAAATTAAATTCGGACATTAGAGTTCCTTTAACCTAGGGACTCACAGTTTTAAGCTTCAACCTGCTTAGAAAAAGTTTATTGGCCACATTTTGGTTGTTTATTTAAGGTTATTCCACCTTTAGACGACAAGCGGCAAGCCTATTAGACTTAGGTTTCACTTGTCCGCCTGTTAGTCCAAGCAAATTCAGGCCCACACTTTGCATGCCAGTCCAGTGGACATTGTCCGCCACGGATCAACCCAAAATTAATCCTATTCTTTTATCCCTTAGTTCTATGACTATCTACCTTAGCTTATCCCTTGGAATCACGCTCGGACAGATTATAGATAGACTTATCTATCAACAAATGAACTGACATCATTTTTATACAATCCAAATAAGGGCTTATGCCAGATTTGCCTCTCATTCACTCGGACTATCTGTCCTCTATGCCATGTGTCTATCTGTGTCATGGCTTGATGCCCGAAACTACTTGGTTTTAATTCAATAATTGATTTACAATTTGATTTTTAATTCAATTTTAATAAACCACCTCATTTTAGGTGGATTTGTGGCCAAGGTTTTTTTATATCTATTTATTTATTAAATTACTATTGACCCGGAGGTCATGTTAGGAAAGCCAAGGATGAGGGGCAGATTGCTCTCCAGTTATTTTCAACCCTTAAAAAAGTATTAGAGCTTCCACTTTCCGGAGAGGATGTGGGTCTCTAACTTTCAAACTGATCATGGACAAAAAGTCCCTGTACATCTAAGTTTCCCCTAATCCTTCTAATGTTGTGCATATACGGAAAAAGAGTAGTAAAGTGGAGTTAAGAGCAGTAAAGAGTAGTAAAGTAGTAGAGTAAAAAGAGTAGAAAAGAAAAGAAGAACAGTTACAAACCAAAAATACACATACTGTGGGTTCTAATTCTAAAGCGTCCACCAACTCTAATTTGTCTTTATTCTTCCAAATTTTATCTTCTTCTTCAAAACATTTATCCTTCGCTTTTTCAGTTTTCAATTCGTTTTCTTCTTCTTCTTCTAGTATGAGAATATCACTATTTCCATCTTCACTCTCCTTATCATCAATAGCATTAGTCCCTTCTTCATCTTCATCATCGTTTGGACTTTCTTCACCGCTGTCATACTCTTCGGGTTCTAGCTTTAGATCCTCTTGTTGGGTAGCATACGCATTTAATACCTAAGAAATGGGATTGTTAATATAAAAATATGTACGAGGTGTGATTAGAAAGCTTACTTTCTAATTAGAAACCACTAATATATAAGTACATATGAGGTGTGACTCGAAAGATTTCTTTCTGGTTAGAAATAACATTACGGAATAATTAGAAACCACTACTAATGAAGAGTAGATATTATTTCCTATTTGTAGGGAGAAGATGGCTTGCTTTATCCTTGAAACGAGTTTTGGCAGGTACCAAGATATATTTGCTAAATACAGCTTGGTAACCTGTAGAGTACGGGGATACGTTTCTTGGCGAATTGCCAAAAGTGCGAAATCACAAAAAAACAGGAACTATGTGTTTGTGCAAAATTTTGTTAGAAAACTAGAAAATCTGCTTCGGAGAGTAATCTACCTTATTAAGCGATGAACAACTGCAAATGTAGATATAACTATGCAAATATACGCATTTATATTTTTTTCTCAAAAACGGCACCAAACTTGTTCTTGAAATTGACATTTCAAGTCGTTTTTCCCCTCTAATCAAAATTTTGAGATATTTATTTTGTTCAGAATATTCCAAAGATCATATAACAATGCCTTCAGGGTTGACACAACCCCCAGAACCCGGAGCAGGGGTTGTAAGTTATGCACCGGGACAATATAAGGTTTTTATGGAAGGAATTGTATCGGTCAATGGAAGGAATTTTATGGAAGGAATTGTCATATTGGTCAGAATGTCATTGAGCCACATTCCAATGGAAGACTACAACTTCATTTTTGTGTCATTTTTTTCCAGTGAGTTTGTAAGGTGAGTTAACTTTTATACCTAGAGAACAATACAGAAAATTTTTTAAAGCTTGTTGTGTCTATATATTTTTTTCTAGCCTGGATTTCAGGTTTTGATACGATTTATCCTTTAGGAGAGTACTCCTCCTGTATTAGTATTAGTACTCCTCCTGTATTATTATTAGTACACCTCTTGTATTGGTATTAGTACACCTCTTGTATTGGTATTAGTACACCTCCTTTATTATTAGTATAGTGTTAGTATTAGTACTCGTCCTGTATTAGTAATATCCCGTATAAGTACACCTCCTGTATTAGTATTACTACTCCTCCTGTATTAGTGGTATCCTGTATTAGTGTCTCGCAATGGAAGATATCCAAGATATGGCTCAGCGACTTAGCCAGTTCTTGGAGGATAGATAAAAGTTGCCCGTTCGGTAATAGATCTGTGGTATATATCGGCCCAGCACCAACTGAGGCGGCCTAAAGTGGTAATTGAGTAGAAGGGTCATGGAGAGATTCCAACCGAGAGATCTTCTTCCTCTCCGAGATGTTTTCTTTATGTTATAAGGATATAACCGCATAAGCAGCAATTTCTATAGGTTGCTTTAGATAGGGAGTGGAGTGTAAACCTCGGTTACTGTCGCCCCTTCGTTTACCTCTTAAAACTAATGGTGGCGATCGGAACCCGATTTCTGAAGATACGGGCTAATTTGGTCTTTAAAAATAGCTTACTTAAATTGCACAGATACCCACTAAAATTTGTATTATATTGCATCAGATTAACTTAAGTCGTCAAGGACCTTAGTCCTTGACGACTAAGGTCCTTCTGTCGGCCCAGGCAGATCCTTGAGATACTACATCCAGGTTCAAGCTTCGAGTCCCGTATTACCAAGCTGAGATCAAGTACACAGCACCATCGCAAGACAAATAAAGAAGATCCTTGCTACACCCTAGATTGAATCGAGAAATCCTTGATTTGGAGCCTCGGAACGAACCAAGAACATTTTAATAAATTTAAATTTCAAGGGCCTAGCAAGAATCTAGGACAAACACTTCAGAACAATTTATTTACTGAAAACGTCATAGATAGGAGAATTTATAGGAACAGCCTGTAAGCGATCTATTACTCAGGGAATCGGGATGATTAGAAGCAGAAAGAAATTCTTGTTTGACAATTTACGTGTTATTGGGGATAGAGTGAATCTCATAGTGTAAAATCTTCAAACAGTTCGTGGTAACGAACTGCAAGTAAGGGCTAAGGCTCAATAGTAACCGAAACTCTAAAAAAATTGTTTACGTATAGTATTTGTTATTAGAAAGCATACAAAATTTTTTTTTTTTTGGGGGGGGGTTGCATGGGGTGGATTCCCATAGGGAGAATCTTCCTTGGAGAGGGCGATTTCCGGGGGCTGAATATTCCAGGGGAAATGTGACGCACAGAGGATTTGACAGAATTACAATACAAAGTTCTTTTCATTTGTTTTACATTCTCTTTGCCAAATTTTTCAGAGGAGATGTTCCAGAGGATTTATCCAGGGACTTTTTTCCACATGTTTTGATTTCCAGAAAATAATATTCACGGAAGGGGTCATTTCTGGAAGGATCGAGAAACCAATTAGAGATGAAGGTGTTATTCAGATGGAAAAATTCTTTGCAAAATTTTTCAGGCTGAACCGTCCGTAAGCAATTTTACAGGGAGGGGAATTCCTGGCGAGGAAGGAATTGTCTGAAGGGATTTTGACGAGGGGGTGCGCTTTACGCTGGATGAAACTCCCACGGAGGAGTTTTCAATAAGGGGAAGGGGTATATTTCATAGAGGATGAGCATGATTTACCGGCATTATTTGAAAACAAATAGAAATCATTCCAGATGTGAAGGGTCGCCCCCTCCTCATTACCTTGTTCTTTACGCTAAAGTTTGACTGTTTGTCCAAATGTGTATGACATTTGAAGGGGCAGCCCTTCGTGTATGAAGGGGCAGCCCTTCATACACAAAATAAACCTACCAAAATTGATATGCATTTTTTTTTTAGTACAGTGAGCTAAATTCGAACCTGCATTAGTTGAAAAACGTTCAGAAATTAGATTAAAATAAGTTTTTTTTAACTGAAAGTAAGGAGCGACATAAAACAAACAGAAATTATTCCGTATATGAAAGGGGCTGTCCCCTCCTCAACATCTCGCTCTTACGCAAAAGTTTTTATTGTTTTAAAAATTAGAGTTGTAACAAAGAGTTAAACTTTAGCGTAAAGAGTGAGGCGATGAGGAAGGGACAACCCCTTTCGTAAATGGAATAATTTATGTTCGTTTTAAGTTTTAATGTCACTCCTTACTTTCAGTTAAATTTTTTTTTTATTTAATCCCTTAAAAGTTGACCTTCCGAAAACTTCTCGCCCCACGGAAAGTCCCCCAGCAGAAAATTATCCCCCCCCCCCAAAAAAAAGGTATGCATATTTCCCAATGAAAAATGCTATATGCAAACAATGGAAACATTCTATAACTTAAAAAACTTTCCCCAGGGGCTGTGTGGGGGTAATTTAGCCTATGCCGCTCCTTATTTACAGTTTGTAACGTTGTTACCACGAACTGTTTGAAATTAATGATTATAATAAACAGGACTTAATCCCCACCTTCCCTCTGGAAAAAAATGGGACAGAAAAATCTTGCAGTCTACTACTCCAAAAAAAAAGAAATATAACGCTTATCTGGCAAAACTGAATAGCTAAATTTTAGTCTCCACCACACTAGCTGATGCTCAGGATCCCCCCGCCTCCTTCACTTAGAAAAAAAAACCTGATCAAAGTTGAAGACCTACATATTTGACCAAAAATCACTTCAGTGACAATATTGCATTGACTATTGAATTATTTTTCATTTTTTAAGAAAAAAATTTGGCCAATTCCTAAAAGGTAGTCAAAATATACTTAACTGCACTTCGGCTCATTCCGGGTGCTCAATACTTTTGAATATTTCCCCACTTGATTACATGCGTATTCGTACCAAGGTCAGTAATTTTTTTCTTTGGCGACATAAAAATTAACAAAAAAAAGCCAGAAATAATTTTTATGACAAACTTACTTTTGCTTCCAAACGCATAAAAAACTAAATAAAACGAAAAGAAACATGGATACTTCCTCCACTCAACAACATACAGATTAATATCACAACCATGAATACTTTTAATAGTTTCGTCATTTTGGCTGATTCCAAAAGAAAAAAAACACACACACAAAAATAAAACTAGACATTCTGCCAACTTGTTGATGTTAACATTAATATCAAAACTCAGAATACCTTTTTTATTATCTAATAATTTTGCCTTTTGAACACATAAAAACAAAATAAAAACAACAACTTGAAAAAAATTACCTTTTCTAAGTTTTCTTCTCCAAGCTTCATATTTTCCTGTAACTTTCTTTGTAATTCCTCATCTTTAGTCAATTGATCCGGAATGCTTGTGGGCGTATCATCTACATAGCCGTGTAATGAATCCCAATGCTGTCCAACTCTAGCAAGTTTCATTACCTCCACAGACTTTTTAAAACAATCTTGGGCTAGAAAAGAGGTCTCTTTTAATTATTAAAAAAGTTTAAACTGGTATGGCGTATCAGGGCTGAATGAGCCCCTGTAACGACAGCAAAAACTCCCTTTACGAAACTGCCTTTGATGGAGTCGAGCCTAGGACCTTTTGCATATGAGGCAGGCTCTTCTTTACCACTTTGAAGGGGTGTCCTTTCAGACATCTGTTCAGCCTTACTGACACATATTTTTAATAATGATTTATTTTTAAACTGCTAATAAACACAAGAGAAAAGCAGAAGACAAAGAAAAACGCAAAAAAACATAAAACAAAAAAAAGGCAAAACAACACAAATACGAAAAGTATACAAGTTTATAAAAGGACGAATGAGCCCGTAGTGCTGCCCGAGCTTGTCAGGGGCTGGCTTTAGCACCTTAACGTGAAGTAGCTCAAGCTTATTGGTTACGTCGGATGCACTATAATGATAAATAGTTTTTCGGTTCCAAGTACGTGAAGGCAAATAAAAAAAAAAGTAACTTAAGATATCAAAATTAACACGAGCGCAGGCCTCAAAAATCCTCTGACGTTGTATATTTTTTCATTTTTTTTTATTATCGGACATAACACAGAGCAACACAGATCCATTGGACCTTATCGCTCTGAAGAGCGAATTAAGGTAATGAAAAGTCACATTGGGCACTTCCGGTAAGCAGTGAAGGGAGAGGGGTCAAGGATCGTTGTGCCCTTTCTGGCCAATACTACTTGACGACAATAACTATATAATAATTTCTTAGACCACACTGCTTTTTTATCAGAACGTTTTTGAATAAAATTTACCTCTAATAACAACCCTCCGCTTTCTGGATATGCTTCCTAAGGTAGGCTGGCAATATTTTGCCACAGTTGTGGGAATATACCTAGTCTCGGCTAAAGGAAACGTGGCATTTTCATAAGAACCTCTCAGAAATAACCGACTGCAAAAAGTGTCACTTCTTTCTTCGGTTGTGTGTTTCATTTACTAGCGAAAAAACGTATCAGGAAGTTGACATATTTTCTTATTATTGCTAGGGTAAGTAATGAAGCTTCTGATACATAAAAGCGCAATACTTATGGCTCATTCAAAATTTAATTTCGCTATTACCAAGATTTAAATTAATAGAATGTAGCACTCGAATGCGTCTAATAGAGCAATAGAGCATTTTCCTCCCCCTGGAATTGGTTGCTAGGGTAGGTCAGCCATATATTGTCACGGTGGCGTGAATATGCATTCACGCCACCACGAGCACAAGATATGCATCTTGGCTCAAATAAAAGGGGTATTTTCATTAAAATTTCTAAATAATAACTGCTCTCCCTTTTCTTCGTTTGCGTGTTTCATTTACAAACGAGAAAACGCATTGCGAAGTTTATATTTTTTCTTATTTAGAAAAGAAGTTAGAAGTTTATCTAAGTTTATCTAAACTTATTTAGAAGTTTATGTTTGTAATGAGGCTCCTAATGCCTAAAAGCGTAATATTTACGGCTTATTCAAAATGTAATTTCGCTAATACTAAGATTTAAATTGATACAATATAACAGGCAGGTGCGCTTAATAGATATTAAATATATATAAAAAAGAAATTAGCTGCAAATAAGGAGCGACACTAAAACTTAAAACGAACAGAAATTATTCCGCATATGAAAGGGGTTGTCCCCTCCGCAACGCCTCGCTCTTTACGCTAAAGTTTGACTCTTTCTCGCAACTCTACTTTTTAAAATAATAAAACACTTAAGCGTAAAGAGCGAAGCGTTGCGGAGGGGACAACCCCTTTCATATACGAAATAATTTACGAGAATAATAAGTTTTAGTGTCGCTCCTTACTTGCAGTTAAAAAAACTTGTTTTTTTTATGTAATTTCTGAATATTTTTGAACTAATGCAGTTTTCATTTTGGCTCACCGCAAATGAATAATTAAAACGAAATTTGAATATTATTTTTTTTCGGCTAAATGGCTTTCTCATAGTTTTAATCAGAATATTTTGATACAAAAAAGGGAGTGGAGGAGGAGGCCTAGTTGCCCTCCAGTTTCTGGTTACTTAAGAAGGCAACTAGAGCTTTTTTATTTATTTTACGAACATTTTTATTAGTAATAAATATACGTAACTTAAGAATTAAGTTACGTAACGAACTTCTATATTTGTATATTTTTAATACATATATGAGGGGGTTCACCCCTAGTCAATACCTCGCTCTTTACACTAAAGCTTGAATGTTGTCCCAATTCCTTAAGAATGATCCCTGAATCCCAAAGGCCGTAGAATAAATAGTTAAAATTACTAAAAATACTTTAACGCGAAGAGCGAAGTATTGTGGAAGAGATGAATCCCCTTATTTACGTAGTAATTTCTGTTCTTTTTGGGTTTTATTGCTGCTCCTTACTTCCAGCTGAAAACTTGTTTTATTCATTTTATCATTGTTTTACTTAAATAATGCTAGAAAATCTTTCACCCCCTTCATGGAAGTTCTCTTCCCTCATTACAAATTCCTCCATGAAAAGATCCTCCCACGTAACCCCCTCCCCCCCTTCAACACGAAGAAGTCCCTCTGAAAACGTCTGTACACTTCCAAATAACCATTACTATACGTAAACAATGGTCAAAGTTTGTAACTTGCAGCCCCTCCCCCAGGGACTGCGGGGGATTAAGTCGTCCCGAAAGACATAATTATTAGGTTTTTCGACTATGCTGAACAAAATGGCTATCTCCGATAGTGGCTATCCATGCCCTCTGATATTTTTGGTCACTTAAAAAGAGCACTAGAACTTTTCATTTTCGTTAGAATGAGCCCTCTCGCAACATTGTAGGACAACTTGGTCGATATGCTCACCCCTGGAAAAAAAATAATAAACACCCATTCGTGATCTGTCTTCTGGCAAAACTTACAAAATTCCATATACTAGAACTTTTCATTTTCGTTAGAATGAGCCCTCTCGCAACATTGTAGGACAACTTGGTCGATATGCTCACCCCTGGAAAAAAAATAATAAACACCCATTCGTGATCTGTCTTCTGGCAAAACTTACAAAATTCCATATTTTTGTATATAGGAGCTTGAAACTTCTAAAGTAGAGTTTTCTGATATGGTGAATTTGATGGTGTGATTTTTGTTAAGATTCAATGACTCTAAGGGAGTATTTCACCCTATTTTCTAAAATAAGGCAAATTTTCTCAGGCTCGTAACTTTTGATAGGTAAGACTAAACTTGATGAAACTTATCAGCATAAATATGCAATTCTTTTGATGTAACTATTGGTATTAAAATTCCGTTTTTTAGAGTTCCGGTTACTATTGAGCCGGGTCGGTCCTTACTACAGTTCGTTACCACGAACTGTTTGAAAAAATCAATAGCATTGGGATGGTTGCGCACTCTCATGTGGAAAGGGTTGGTAAAATGTGATCGATTTAATCGTTCTAGAAAGCGGGCAGGGAATTCTCCGTGTGGAATAGGTTATAACGTAAAAGGTATTCCCTGAATCAAAATAACATCAATTGATTCTTGGTTCAGCTGTCTAGCTCACAGTTCGTTTGGGGGAGATCTCCTTAGATCCCAATAAAGAACAAACATCTTTGGATTATAAGGGTTCCCAGAGAAAAAAAGAGAAGAAAAATGAAATTCTAAGGAAAATTTTTTTTTAAAGAATTATGTAACATCCCACGTGTACATTGTCATTACACAACACCCACGTTTGGTCCGTGCTCAGTTATAAGCGGGGATTCCCACTAGACTGGCGGGGCCTGACCTCTAACAAGTCACAGAAGGACGCGTCTCCCTTAACCTAAGTAACCAATCTCCTATTTTGTAACATACAGGTGAATGTACGTAACACCCCACGTGTAAGCTACGCAGTTACAACCAAGGATCCCCACTTGAAGCAAATGTCTTAAAAACGTCCTGAAATGTCTTGAAGGAAGCATTCCCTATTGCGTAACGTGTGCATTTGGATCTTGGTTTGGCGGGATCCCTGGAACTTTAACAACTCCTATTAAGTAATATCCAAAGAAAAACTGTAGAAAACAAGCCCTTATTGCGAAACAACCAACGAAATCATGATTTGGCAGGGCCCAGAAGGTTTTTCTTATGGCTGCCTTTATAACCTTCCTATGTGTGTCTTCGAAAAACCTTCCTATGGCTACCTTTTAAAACCTTTCTATGTTTATCTTTAAAAACATTCCTATTTGTGTCTTAGAAAGCCTTCCTATGGGCCAGTTTGAAAATCTTCCTATGTGTGTCTTTAAAAAACATCCTATGCCTACCTTTAAAAACTTTCTATGGCTGCGTTTAAAAGCATTCCTATATGTGTCTTTCAAAACCTTCCTATGTGTGTATTTAAAAACTTTCTATGGCTGCCTTAAAGAAAAACTTCCTATGGGCCGGTTTCATAATCCTCCTGTGTGTCTTTGGAAACCTTCCTATGGCTGTCTTTTAAAAAAAACAAGAGCTAAGAGCTCATATGGCACTTGTGACGAGGCCGGAAGAGCCAAGAGCCAAGAACTCATATGGTATGAGTTCTAGCAAAATTCTAAGAATCAATAGATTGCTTTAAAAGGAAAATCAGAGGCTTAATCCCGCTCGGGATTTAAAATAAGAGCTCTGAGTTAAGAGGTCCTTATATCAAGTTTCATTAAGGTCCGATCAGCCATTCGTAAGATACCTCGATTTTCGCGTTTTCCAAGAATTCCAGTTTCCCCCTCCAGCTCCCGTCAATGTCATCGGATATGGTCGGGATTTAAAATAAGAGTTCTATAGCACAAAATTCTTCTAGATATCAAATTTCGTTAAGATCTGATCACTCGTTCGTAAGTTACAAATACCTCATTTTTCTAATTTTCCGAATTACCCCCCCCCCCCCCAACTCCACTAAAGAGAGTGGATCCAATCGCATTTATGTCAGTCGCCTATCTTGGACTTGTGCTTATTCTTTCCACCAAGTTTCATCCTGATCTCTCCGCTTTAAGCGTTTTCCAAGATTTCGAGTCCCCCCTCCCCTAATGGCACTGGATCTAGTCGGCATTTAAAATAAGAGATCCGAGTTTCAAGGTCTTTCTAAATATGAAATTTCATTAAGATACGATAAATCTTTCATAAGTTAAAAGTACCTAGTTTTTTTTCTATTTTCTAGAATCAACCCTCCCCCCTATTCCCCAAAGAGAGCAGATCCGTTCCGGTTATGCCAGCCCCGTATCTAGGACTTGTGCTTATTTTTCCTACCAAGTTTCATCCCGATCCCTCCACTCTAAGCGTTTTCCAGGATTTTAGGTTCCACCCCCCCCCCCAACTTCCCCTTCACCGGATCCGGTTGGGATTTAAAATAAGAGTTCTGAGACACGATATCCTTCCAAACATCAAATTTCATTAAGATATGATCACTCCTTCGTAAGTTAAAAATACCTCATTTTTCAAAATTTTTCAGAATTACCCCCCCCCCCGCCACTCCCCCTAAGAGAGCAGATCCGTTCCGGTTATGTCAATCACGTATATAGGACTTATAATTACTTTCCCATCAAGTTTCATTCCGATCCCTCCACTCTAAGCGTTTTCCAAGATTTTAGGTCCCCCCTGACTGCCCCCAATGTTACCAGATCCGGTCAGAATTTAAAATAAGAGCTCCAAGACACGATATCCTTCCAAACATCAATTTTCATTTAGATCCAATCACTCCTACGTAAGTTAAAAATACCTCATTTTTCAGAATCAGCCTTCCCCCCTCCACCTCTACCAAACAGAGCAGATCCATTCCAGTTATGTTAATCACGTATCTAGGACTTCTGCTTATTTTAACCACCAAGTTTCATCCCGATCCAACCACTCTAAGCGATTTGAGGTTCCCCCTCCAACTCCCCCCAATGTCACCGGACCTGGTCGGGATTTAAAATAAGAGCTCTGAGACACAATATCGTTCCAAACATCACAATTTCATTAAGATCTCACCACCTGTTCGTAAGTTAAAAATACTTCATTTTTTCTATTTTCTCCGAATTAATCAGCCACCCACTCCCCCCTCCCAGATGGTCAAATCGGGAAAACGACTACTTCTAATTTAATCTGGTCCGGTCCCTGATAGGCCTGCCAAATTTCATCGTCCTATCTCTCCTGGAAGTACCTAAAGTAGCAAAACCGGGACAGACAGACCGACAGAATTGCGATCGCTATATGTCACTTGGTTAATACCAAGTGCCATAAACATCCAATGGGCCAGTTTAAAAACCTTCCTATGTGTGTCTTTGAAAACCTTTCTATAGCTGTCTTTAAAAGTATGGGCCGGTTTAAAAACCATCCTATGTGTGCTTTTAAAACCTTCCTATGGCTGCTTTAAAAAAAAACTTCCTATGGGCCAGTTTAAAAACCTTCATATGTGTGTCTTTAAGAACCTTCCTATAGCTGCCTTTAAAAGCATCCCGATGGGCCGGTTTGATAACCTTCCTGTGTGTCTTTAAAAACGTTCATATGGCTGCTTTTAAAAACTTCCTATGACTGCCTTTAAAAACCTTCCTATGAGTGTCTTTAAAAACTTCCTTTGCACCGCTCTAAAAACTTCTTACGTGACGCTCCTGTCCCTGGAAATAGCGGGAAAATCCATTGTTTGTCCTGCTGGAAGAATAACAAACCTTTGTTCCTAGAAAATCAGTAGTCGTATATAATATATAACGGCTCGCCCTTCCCCTGTTCATGGAAATAGCAGAAAAATCCTTTGTTTGCAGACAACAAAAGGCTCCGTTTGTGTGAGATCATGTCCCTACTTGGGAAGGCCCTCAAGGTTTTTCGTAGCCCTCGCGGGTTTTTTAAATAATACGGAAATCATGATTTGGTTTGGGTCTCTAAAGGTTTTTTCCTACATCCTTAGGTTTTTAAACAATCAAAGAAACTAAGATATAATGTCTACGTTTGCATCTTGATTTGGCGCGGCTCTGTACTTTAACAAGTCCTATTACACAGCATCCATAGAAATCATTTACATAAGTAAAGAAACCCTATTACGTAATAAGCATAGAAATCCTGAAGTAAACAAACCCCTATTATGTAAAACACAGAAAAGTCTTTAAGTAAACAAACCCCTATTATGTAAAAATTAGGTATAACTATACCATTACAGGTGCACTATAGTATTGCATAAGACTCAGGTACATGTAATAGGGTCTTGAAGGACTAGTAGCTTCAATAGTATACCCTCTATGGATGTCCTTAAACCTGGAACTCCATCACTACTATCTTATTCGTGGGTATTCTGTTTGTCAGGTATTACGTCTTACGAAGGGCACCCAACTATTTGTTCAGAGCAAGTGAGGAAAGTGCCACTGAGTGCTGGCTTCGCACCCTTTCTGAGGCTATTACCACAGATAGTGTATTATCTTGTGTGCCAAGGCTGTGGGGGAATAGGACCCCTTGGTTTTAATGCATTCCTAAGAAAAATCCCTTTGGACCATAGATGACCTGGGAGGAACTACTTCTATGATGTGTCAGGTCTGATTGTGCCATGAGAAGTTCATTTTCTTATGTTTTTGTGGTATATTTTTCTTTTAGTAGATTCAATTCACTTACGCAGGGAAGTGCTATAGGAAGCTGACATTACATCCTTTTTTGGGTTACCATCACCGCTACTGAAGACAATGATTTCTTTTTCTATAAGAATGAATTACCACAAATACTGTGATACTAGTATTATTAAGTTAAAGTCTATGAAGGTAAAATTTGAGAGAATATTGATGGCAAATTCGAAATGAAAAAAAAATCACAATGCGCATTTAGATTGTAAGAAGAGCGTATCTGTCAGAAGAATTGAGTCTGAATGTATGTATGAAGTTGAAACTCTCAGAGAATGCTTAAAGGGGAAGATCAATTGACCAAAAGGTAATATGTGTCCAATACTACCAATGCTACATTTACTAGTTCTACTACTACTACTACTATAGCTCCAACTACTGCTTCTATTGCAACTACTTGTAGGGCTAAGAGCATTAAGATGAAAGTTTCAAGAAGTATATGAATATGCACGTTATCAAAAGGACATATCGAAAAAGCCACAGCAATGTTTAATTGTATTAATTTGAGTACTAATAAAACTGCTGTGAATAGTATTACAACTAAGCCTAAGGGTATGAAGGTGAAATTTTCAAAGAAATTTTAGAGGGAAATGTAAACTGAATCACAACACGCCATCCGTATGCCGGTTCTTAAAAGGTCATATCAGCAATATCTTAGGAACAGTTTTTTGTGTGTGTAATCAAAACTTACAAAGCTTGTTGTGGGGGATGTTGAACTAACCAAAAGACAATATTTTCATCATAATACTACTGTTTCTACCCCTAAAATTACTGCTATTGATATTAATTATGCTGCAACAATTGCTACTTCTACCACTATAACTACGGATGCTACTACTGCTGCTAGTAATACTAAGGAATGCTTAAGGTAATGCTTAAGGCAAAAATTTTGGGAATGTCAAAATTGTATTAAAGTAAATTGAAACACTATTCCAACATAGGTTGCCAAGAGGAGGTATCAGCAATGCATCAGGAATGGTTGATGGTATTAAGTTAAACTTTCATTGTGTTGAAGAGGATGTTGAAAAAACACAAAGGTGCTATGTGCATACTGCAACTATTGCTACTACAATTATTGCTATTACACAAGCTAAGGGTATGAAGGTGAAGTTTTCAAGGAATATTTAGGCGGAGGTTAAACTTAATCAGAACAAAATATGATCATGTAGATTGTCAAAGGGTGATAAAGCAATATCACAATAACGGCTTACATTATTAAGTTAGTCCTTTCAGGGTAAGTTGTGGCGGATTTTGAACTACACAGAAGACATTATGCGTATACTATTAATATTACTTCTATGGCTACTGTAACCAATGATATTAAGGGCCTTAAATTGAAACTTTTAAGGAACGTTTAGGGGGAATTTCAATAAAATGAAAAACTATTTGCATACAGGAAATAAAAGATAATAAGCAGTATAATAACATATAATAAGATAATAAGCAGATAACAATCATATAAGCAATATCAAAGACAGCACTGCCCTATCACAGCTAGCAATATCATTGATATTTTAAAGGAGCTAATTTGATTGGAAATCAAAAGTACTAGTGCCCTTTTTAAGAGTCAAAGTGATTGGAGGGCAATCAGTCCTCCTCTTTAGCCCATAATCTTCTAAACACTTCCGATCATAATTTTAAGACAGCCATTCTTCCAGCATAGGTGAACGGTCTAATAGATAAATCTTAAGGGTTATTGGGTAGGTCAAACTTCCACAATTATACAATTCGCCCATTATGCTTAAAAACTAAATATTGCTTTAAAATAAAATCAAAACGAACCGTGTGTATGCTGGATATCTCAGCAATATTCCGAGAACGACTGGTGGTATTAAGTTCAAACTTTCGGGGCTACTTTTATTAATACTTCTGCTCTTAAAATTAAACTAGACCAAAAAATTTGAGTTTATCCAGGCTGTCAAAGAGCATAGATATAAGTTTTTTGGGAATGGTCTTAAGTCTTATTTTCCAGATCAACTAGAAAAGGTATAAAACTAAACTATACACTACTATTTGCGTCAAGATTTTCAAAAGTATGTATGTTGTTAAAATTGCTGAAAAAGTTTCCCCAGCATACAAACAACAAGCCAAACAATAAATTCTTAAAAGAAAAAACCCATAAGATTTACACTATTATTTTCTTTTTCCCTGAAAAAAAAACTATGTCAATCTAACACAAACAGCAATTAAGTAAAAAAAAATTCCACAAAACAAGTTTTTCAAAAAAAGTAAAGAACTCTATTAAACCAAAAATGAGCAAAAATAGAATCGAATAATCTTCTAAGCATAGAACTACCACAAATCAGCATCAGTAAGCTAGCCTTTTAAAGGCCAGAACATAATTTGCCTTTCAAAGCCAGAACTTTCAAGTCCTTTCAAGGCTAGAACTACCACAAATCAGCATCAATAAGCTAGTCTTTTCAAGGCCAAAACATAACTTACACTTTACTGAATTAAACAAGTTTGAAACATTTTCACTTTTTCTTTTATAGATAAAATAAAAATATTAAGATTCCAAGGAATAAATATGAGCATATGTAGGTTAAACTGACAATGCGCGTTCATTTGTATTTTACTCAGCAAAGTGCAAATTATATTCTGGCCTTGACAAGACATAGGGGTTGTGAGCCCTACTCGTGTTAAATTCTGCTCGTTTAAGTTTGACTTGGTTATTTATTGTAATTTTTGTTCCTTTTGGGGTTTTAATTATTTATCAATGCTGATTTATAGTAGTTTTACACTTGATATGTTATTTGATTCTATTTTTGCTCATTTATGGTTTAATAGAGTTCTTTACTTTTCAATGAAAAACTTATTTTGTGGGAACAAGATTTTTTCAATTAATACCATACTAGGATAAGAACTTCGCTAAAGCTCTTCTATCAACAAAATCGAACGCTTGCTCATAATCAATAAAACTGAGGACCGAATGTGTTTGATCACTCAGGCAATTCTAAATTATTAGCCTAAGAATGAAAATTTAGTCGACACATCCACTCCCCTGTCTAAAACTACACTATTATTCTCTTAAAACTTTTTCTACAGTATCTCTCAGTCTAAAAAGTATCATATTATCAAGTAAGTTGCTACGTAAAGAGACCAGGATATTGCCTAGATAATTACCACACTCACTCTTATCACTTTTCTTATACAGTGGTTTAATTGGGGTTTTCTCAAATTGCTAGGTACTTTCCCTTTTTAAAACATCATATTCATAATCTTCCGTAGCCTATTTCTAACCTCAGAGCCACCATATTTAAGAAACTCATTTACCACGCTATTAGCCCCAAGGGCCTTATTATTTTTAATCCTTTTTGTCTGTCACTAATTCTTCGTCACAAAACAAATGTTCCTCAACATCCAAGGTACCACAAATTATTACATTTTCCTCTATATATTTTCCTGCAACTCTATCTTGGTTTAACTCATTCCAAAAATGTTCTGCCCATCTCTATTTAACTCCTTCTTTATTGCTAATTCCAGACCTGTCCTATCTTTAAAATGGACAGGTCCACATTTGACTATTCACTCTCAATCTATTAACATGTTAGTACAATATTTTACTATCATGCCGTCTAGCTACATCTTCCAGATCCTTGGTAATTCTATCCATGACCTCCACTTCACACCTCCTTAGTTCATATTTTCATGCTTTCTCCACTATCTTTACATTTGCCTTTTTATCATATAGTCTATCAATCTGAAAATTCTTGTGCAATTCCCTTCTTCTCTCTATTAAACATAAAGCTTTTTCACTAATGTTCCTAGCTGCATTCCTAACTTTTTTCCCTAAGACACCATCAGCAACTTGACAAATTATTTTCCTAGAATTATTCCATCAATCTTCTACATTGTCACATTTTAAACTCTCTAGTTTAGCATTCAACTGTTCCTGGAAAGTTTCTTTCAAAATGTCATCCTGGAGCCTATCAGCATCATAACTTCCCTAGAGGTTGTTACACTTACAAATTTTCAGCTTTAAAATAACCCTAGACACTATTAGATGGTGATCTTTAATTTCATATATAATATGATATAATTTCATACATAATAATATTTCATATTATATATGTTTATAAAATGAAAATTTGTTTTTTAATAAAATGTGAGTTCTATAGTTTTATTACATATTTAAAATATTATAATATATATAATTTTTTAATTGAAATTTCAAAATAACGAAAAATGGACAAAAAAAGGAATTGAGTCGAATCCAAGCCCCTATTCAACTGTTGGTTACGATATGGTTGGGTTAATTTTTCATTTCAATCTGTCGCTACTCCGCAAATTCACTTATATAATCTCATATTCATTTCATTTATTTAATTGAATTTCAATTTAATCATATAAAGAAAGAAATAATTCAACAGCCTTAAACCGTATCCCTTTTCTTACCT
>NC_088878.1:35380191-35520542 GCF_032884065.1 Artemia franciscana | reverse complement strand
CTTTTAACAATTAATCAGAAATACTAGAATGCCACACAGGACATGCGTACTCGAGGACTGGGCATGCAAGTGACAGGAAAATCTAATGGTTATGCAGATGCAGTTTCTAAACTTGTCAGGTTATAACTTACTGTAAAACTTACAATTTTATTAGCAGTCACAGTCAGGTTAAAGAGGATATGAAAACAAAGAAATAAATTTCCTTGACTCATATACTTCCCTCCTTCAGCAAAGGGCAACACGTACCCTTATATTTTAGCCTATAAGTATGTAATGAAAGAGGGTTGTATTAATTACCCTGAAATCTTATTTTCGAATACCTTATTTCCCTCAAAACTCTTCTTTCTTATTATTCTCAACCAATCAATTTTAATACAAACTTTTCTCTACAAACTCCATGCTTAATTCAACCAGTTCTTCAAAATCCCCTAAAAAATACAGAATTTTTACACCGATATCCCTCCCATTGGGCAAACGAAAGGACCATTTTGCTAAGAAGCCTAACTCATATGTTGCTTTCTTCGTTTTGTGGCAAGCCGTTCTCATATACTTTATACTGTGATCTTATAATCAAAGAGGGTTGTATTAATTACCTTCGAATTTTATTTTTGAAGACCTCATTTCCCCCAAAACTCTTCTTTCTTATTATTCTCAACCAATCAATTTTAATACAAACCTTTCCCTACAAACTCCATGCTTAATTCAACCAGTTCTTCAAAATCCCCTAAAAAAATACAGAATTTTTACACCGATATCCCTCCCATTGGGCAAAAGAAAGGACCGTTTTGCTACGAAGCCTAACTCATATGTTGCTTTCTTCGCTTAAGTGGCAAGCCGTTCTCATATACTTTATACTGTAATCTTATAATCAAAGAGGGTTGTATTACTCACCTTCAAATCTAATTTTTGAAGACTTGAACTTAGCGGGTGCTCCTTGTAGCTTACAGTACATACCATGGATTTTGAGGAATTTCTGAGTCAACCTTGAACATAATGAATGTGAAAAAAAATACATAAATTTAATAAACATAAACGACCTGATCTATTCCTGCGTGAAATTCAAGCCAGTATAATAAAGGGAAAATTAAATTCTACTTGGTTGGTTCCGCTGTGTGAAATCTTGTGCCATTAGACAGAGGGAAAAAAAGTGTCACAATACTCGTTACAGGTAGTCTTTCTGTTTTTCTGTTGTTTGAAATAGTAAGGTTTAATAATATAATGCTTGATCAAACAAAAATAATTGATAATGGCGGTAGACTGTTCAAAAGTTGGAGGGATATAATAGAAATTAAATTTCTATCTATATGTGCAGGACGATTAATATAAATAGTGGTTGTAGCGATAGCTGCAACCTAGTAAAGAGCTAACCACGGCCCATAGTAACCAAACCTACACAACCTACATGTTTATTACTGCTATTTGTAGCTGATTCAGGGATGGTAACTATTATTCCGATAAGTCTTAAGAGTAGAATGTTTTTCGGAAAATGTCGGTTCAAAAACAGAGTACATTATTGGAATCGACACTGCTGAAAACTCCATAGAGGGAAACTTACAGCCTTCTCCCCACCTACTCTGGGCCCTACTCTTACAGCCCTACTCTGGGCCTCTTACAACCCTACTCTGGGGGAGAGTAGGAAACTACTCTCCCCACCTTGACTAAGACGGAAAATCACCTTTTTTACATGGGAAGCACGGATACATCCCAGGGAAGGAATTTGCTACAGGACAGGGGGCATCTACCCCCTTCGGATCTCAGTTCCCCCCCCCCAGATGAATTTTAGTTCCTGCCAAAAATCGTGACAAAGCTAACATTAGCCTGCATAATTTACGGATACAGAATAGCAGTTCAGTATTCTTTAGCATATATATGGCCTTATGGTTGTGCTATATGTCTCTTTTTCATTTTGGAAATTGGCTCTTGACTTGGGGAAATTGGCTCCAATTTTGTCCCCTCCCCATGATTTTGACGGAATTACGCAACAGACATTAACCCTTTCTTTGTTGATAATTTTTTTTTCTTCACTGTTAGAGGGGTACTAGAATAGATATTAAGGGAAATATAGACTGAATCCTATATATATTATTTTCATTAATAAACAGGCTAAAACCTTACATACTTCTGACAATGACAAAAACAAAGACATGTTGCATATTCAGCCCAAAACCAGTTTAGACCTTATAAAAGAGAAAATTATAAAAGAGATATGAAGAGAAAATAAATAAAAGAGAAATTGAAATTAGAATAGTAATTCAACAAAATGAAATCAACATCCTTCAGCTAAGATTCAATAAATTTTTCAAATGAAATAGTATTAAAAGTTCGTTGACTTGTACTAGATTTTGATTGTTTTAACCTAGGACATAGACAAGATTTTTAAATAAGTTGATTGTTCCATTTTGATAGATTCCGATACCTGAAGTTGCTTAAGATAGCAGAAATCCTGCTTTACATTGTGACATACTAATGTATTAACACCAAATCAGACATTATTTGATTGTGAGTTTTTCTTCAGTTTTCACTTTGTTTTCGTATGAAATTTGTTTTCTTTTTCATGTTTTTCTGCCCTTTTCTGCCTTTCTGCCTTCATGTTTTTCTGCCTTCTGAGTAATTCAGCTTTACCGATGGAGAGGGGGACGCTAAAAGCAAACTTTAATAAATACATAAAAAAGTGAGAAGAATATGAAAATATTGCACAAGTAGTATTGACATTGGTACCACATTCTTTTATTTTGCATCACAGTCTAGTTAAAAAAATTAAAAAATCTCCCATTTTTCCCATTTTTGTGTCGTCTTGCGTGGTTTAAAGTGTTTCTTATTTTTTTTTTTTTTTATATTTCAACCCGTAAGTATTCTCAAAAAGTTGAACTTATTTCCTGTTTTACAAATTCAACGTCTTAAAACTAAAGACGTAATTTACACATTACTTGCCTTTTCTATATTTTCCTCTTTTTAAAGTTTCTTATAAAGCAGATAAGCTTAATTTCCATGAATAGCCTTGATCCATATTGCTGATATACCAAAATAAAAATATATGAAGTAAAAGAAAAAATTGACTAGCGTTTTTATTCACATGCTGTTAAAAGTATTGTCTAATAATAATAGATGGCGTTGGTTGATTTTTTCTCTCCAAGAAAAGAACTTGATTTTCTCTTTTGTAACTCCTTACAGTAGAGAGTAATTCATTTTTCAATTTATTATGGCGCAACCCAAAGAGTATGGTAACCTTGCAGGGGCTGAAACATTCGGCGATTTAAAAGTATTAAAAAATTTTAGTGTAAATTTAATTTATTTTAAACCGTACGAATTAGATTCTACTAGTGCCACCGACTATAGTGCCAGTTGATTATACTAATAAGGAGATAATCCAACGATTTAAGTAATTGACATAATTAGTCTTACAGGATTAGTCTTAGTTCTAGTCTTACAGGATTAAAGCCGTTACTGGTAAGTGGTACCATTCTGTAGGTGATAATTAATCAGGATTCCCTTTGTTTTAAAAAAAAACACAAGCAAAATCAAGTCTTCACACAGTAGGCCTAGATTAGACAGGGAAATCATATTGGGTCAAGCAGCCTAGATAGCTTTAAGCTATTAGGCCTGCTAGTAACAGAATTTTCCTGTAATTATGCTCACCTACGTTGTATTCCGAAGTATCAGAAAAAAGTAAATAGGTAGTAGTTTAATATAGGCTAAAAAACGGAAGAAATTCCCAAACACTGGACGGCGTCGATTTTTCTTTTCGACATTAGCTCCAATTTCTACCGTCATGAGATTTTCATAATTCTTGACTCAGCCTTTGAATGGGAGCGGCAATGCTCCCTAAAAATGGGAGCGGCATTTTTACCTGCGGCTAAACCACCAGATTTAATCATGAGCATTGCTAAGTCCTCTAATCAAAAAATATTTTTCCTGCTTATCTGTTCCAACTGAATCTAAATTCTAACTGAATTCTTATTTGTTCAAACTTCTATAGAAAGGGTGAATTAGCTTTTTTTGATTTCCAGTCCTTTATCAGATCGTCCAATATAGCCCCATACTTTGTTCGCTTGACTATTGAACAAAACTTACCATCCTTGCATTAGTTGCTAATAGAATCACAGGGGGTGAGGCCTAAATTGATCCATAGACCTTTTCTAAAGAAATTCGAGAAATAAATAGCTCTCTTTACTTGAATGTTGAGATGACTCTTAAACCCCTTTATATTAGCCACAAGTGCCAACAAATATCTACGATGGGGAGGGAGAGGGTCCATAAATTGGTTTACGGACTGTTTTCCAGGAAAATTCAAAAAGCCTCAGGGTAAACACGCATTTTTCACCAATTCGAGCCTTTTGTATTAATTATTAAATTCCCAACTTTGAAGTCTATATCTCTAGCGACTTTGATAACCCGTGCACACCTGCGACAATCAGTTCCATAGGCCAGAATCCAGAGATCAAGGGTCACATCCCACGTCTTAGGACCCATAGCTTTAAATAGTGCTGGGTACACTTGGATCTCCTTTTTAATGTCATTTTCCATGATATTTCAATATCTTTTTAATTTTTAATATCTTCTTATAATATTCTTCTTATAATATCTTCTTATTTTATGTCTCTTTAACTTTTAATATCTTTAATTTTTAATATTTTTATTTCTAGTAGTTTCCCAAATTGCTCCTCAATGTTCCAAGAAAATTAATTTTTTCTTTTCAGCTTAATGTTCATTTTCATTGCACCAATTCAGAGTCATGTCGCTGGTTATTTAGTTTAGAACAGGGGTCAGTGGGATGACTCGGTAAGCTCAGCAAGAGTGGATCCACCTCTAAATGGGCACCTGGAGAAATCTTCAGAAGATAAACTGAAAGGGTGTAAGAAAGCACAGGATACATGACCCCCAGCCCTCCATTGCATAGTTGTCTTGGCTCCAGGCGGCTTGGTGCTGGGGTGAGTCGTTACTAGTAGTAGCAGTAGTTTGTTCAGAAAGCCTTTAGCAATGCTAATTTAAACTCAAGTATTTTCTACTCACAAGAGTATTTGTATGTTTCTTCATAATCAGCCGTTTCTATCTTTCATTGTAAGTAAGTAAGTAAGTAAGACGGCACTAGAACCTTAAGGTCCAAACCGGCGGTGCTGATCTCCGTTCCATGGCACTTCAGCCAGGAAGTGCAATGGGGGGTTGGGGGCCAACCATCCTGTGCTTTCACACACCCTTCCTACTTACCTTCCCGAGATTTCTCCACGTACCCATTTAGAGCTGGGTCGACTCTGGCTGAGCTTACAGAGTCACGCCACTGACCCCCATCCCAAATTAAATAACTGGTCACAACTGGGATCGAACCCGTGCCCCTTGGACACAGAATTCCCACGCCAGCGCGCCAACCACTCAGCCAGGAAGGCTTCAATCTTTCATCTATTCCAATGAGTAAATAAAAGCCTAAAATAGTCATAAAGATTCAGCTTGAAAGATGAAAAAGGCCCTCAAAAAGATGAACAACCTCACTGAACGGCGCAAGGGACAAATTAGTGACACTGTACTGGAGGGTGATCAACAAGTGAAATTATAGTCTGGCTCAGACACTGATTTTTTTCAAACCTCTTCCATAAAAAAAAAATTAAAAATACCTTTCTTCAAGTAAATAGCATGAATTATCTTCATCATCCAAGTCCACTTCACGCTCACGAAGTTCTTTTATTTTTGAATGTATCCGCTGGAAAAATAAAGGTTAAATGAAATATTAAGAAGGCGGTAAGGGCAGATTGGTGCTTACTTTTGCCCGATCTGCGCAGTCATCACCGAGTGTGGGTCTAATGGTATGTCACGATTAAAATGAGTTTTGAAAGAAAGTGTTACCAAAACAGAGTATTTTTAAAAGAAAACAAACAAAAAAGTATTTTTCATAATATAGAAGGGAGGAATTTGAAAAAAAAATGGAATAGTAATACTAGCCTAAGTCACTCGACTTCCTATTTTTATTAAAAATAATAAAAAAATAAATAAAAAAAAATAAAAAAAATAAATTAAATTACCGTAAAAAAAAAAAAAATTTCACCTCCAATGAAAAACAACAACACTCATCAACCACTCTTCGTCGTAAATTCCGCAACCAAAGATGTTGTTTCTTATATCCTCTAGTGCTTCCTTACAAATTCACTCCCAAATACACTTGGGTGAATCAGTTTGCCATCTTATGGAGTAGATAATAAGATATTTATTTTTTATTAAAAATGCTATCACAACCTCAGGAGGGTTAAAGTCTATTTTTTGAGAAAAAAAATTAATTTTTTTTTTAAAACATCAAAAAATTTAATAAATACACTTAAAACTAGCAGATGTTAATTCATTCAATGTTGGGTGAAATCATAATTTTGTCATCCTTTATCCACAGAATGCATCTCGGCTATCTCTGAATATAGTCCTTTCCCTGAATAATAGCCTACAAGGCAGGATAGATCCCATTTTTCTTAGAGCTTACAGTTTGAAATACGGCCAGTTGAATTGGTGCGCGAAAGAATTTGTTGACATCCAGATGTCATAACAAATCCTCCTCCGTCTTAATAACTCCTCCTGACGTCTCCTCGGTCATTAATAACATCAGAGAATATAAATAACCCTCCTCGGTCTAAATAACTCCTTCTAACGTCTCCTCCGTCAGTAATAACATCAGAAAATATAAAAAATCCTCCTCCGTCTTAGTAACTCCTCCTGACGTCTCCTCCGTCAGTAATAATATCAGAAAATATGAAAAATCCTCCTCCGTCTTAATAATTCCTCCTGACGTCTCCTCCGTCAGTAATAACATTAGAAAATATAAAAATCCACCTCCGTCTTAATAACTCCTCCTGACGTCTCCTCCGTCAGTAATAACATCAGAAAATTTGAAAAATCTTCCTCCGTCTTAGTAACTCCTCCTGACGTCTCCTCCATCAGTAATAACATCAGAAATTATACAAAAAACCCTCCTCCATCTTAATAACTCCTCCTAATGTCTCCTCCGTCAGTAATAACATCAGAAAATATAAAAAATCCTCCTCCGTCTTTCAACGTGACAATGTTCCAGAACCATACTTGACTACTGTCATCATTGTAGCTTCCAATACTCTTCATTCGCAGAATTATCTTCTTGTTCTTCCAATCTTTTTTCCACTCCAGGGTTAAAAACACCCTGGGCATTGGCTATTCTACTTTTATAACCTTCGGTGCATCCACCATCTTCACTAACTTATACTACCTAGGTAAGTGAAGCTTTTCAGATCATTGATATTCGCGTTGCCCAGTATCACCTCTTCACCTTCACTTATTCCAAGTCTTATTGACTTAGTCTTCTTAGCATTAATTTTAGACCTATTCTTGCACCCCAAACTCGCAAAACATCTACAAGTTCATTTTCAAACTTATTCTTGCACCGTGAATTCCAAAACCTCCGAAAATTCATTCATTTTGTTAACATTTTCAACTAGGACGCTCAAATCCTCAGCAAAATCAAAGTAAAAAAGAATTTTACTTCTTCAATTGACTACAAGCTCTCCCATAGCCTTTGCTGTGTTCCTCAGACAAAGTCTAACAAAATAATCAATTCAAGTGGGGATGAAAAGCAAGCCTTTTTAACTCCTAATTCAATAAGAAACCTCCCCTAACCTGATTTCTTACCTTAACCTACTTAATTTGCTTAGATCATGATTAGTATGAAACCAGCTGCTAACCTCATTTCATGTCTTAACCGCAGTAGTGTTATTCTTGTACATAGCATTAATCATTTTAATGCATTTGTTTGGTATAACAGACAAAGATAATACCTTCACTAATGCTCTTCTATCAGCTGAATCGAATGCTTGCTTATAATCTATAAAACAATCGATCAAAGATATTTGACAACTAAGGCAATTCTCAATTATTAACCTTTGTTCGACACAACCTCTACCTTTTCTAAGACGGCGCTATTCTTCTCTTAAAACTTTGTCTACAGCATCTATCAATCTAAAAAGTATCATATTACTAATTAATTTGCTATCTACAGAGACAAGGATAATGCCTCAATAATTACTACGCTCACTCTTATCATTTTTCTTATAGATGAGGGAGTAATTTATGCTTAATCAGGAGAAATTTTGATTTACTCACTTAATTAGTTCATTGGTTAGTCTGTTCTCAAAACTTTTCAGTCTAATTGCTGCAAAAATTATGAAGCAAATATTGTACTCATATTTATAATTTAAAAATTATTTCAAAATATCTTACACAAACTAAAGAATAAGCTTAAAACCAGAATTCTTAAAAAAAACTTCTATTCTTTTGTATCCCTTGTGTTATATTCATTTTATCTTTTGTCTCAGGCTATTTCTCGTCTTACTATTATTTTGCTTTGACATCCAACTTGACATTTTTGACATTTGCAGCTTTGATATTTGCCATTTGACATTTGACATTTGCGGAGAATTTAACATTTGCAGCTTTGACATCCAAACCAATTCTCCAAACCAGCTGGACTGGTTCATTCTCCAGACCGGTTAAAGAGGTTTGGTAAAACCAGCTTAAACGAGTTACAAAAGAATGATCACCTAAGACATGAATTCCAAGAGCATGAGGTGTACCGGTCACTACTTTGCTTTATATTCACAGGCAGACTTTGACATACGCACCTTCTACGTCCAAACCAATTCTCCAAACCAGCTAAACCGGTTAAATCTCCAAACCAGTTAGACCAGTTTGTTAAAGATAGCTTAAACAAGTTAAACAAGAATGATCAGCTAAGATATGAATTCTACGAAGATATTACTTATCAGTCGACTTGATGACTTGGTTTTTTTAGGATAACAGCGTAGAGTAGACTGGTAGACTGATTCTAGTAGACTAATGGTAGTGTAGACTGACTACCTTTAATCAGTATGTAAGCAGGCATATTTTTTCAAAACTTCAGTTTGATTTAAGTTATTCGATTTAGTTAATTATTCTAAACAAACTATTTCATATGATCAGATAATACGTAATGCGATTTAAATCTTTAATAAGCAGGTAATTTTTTTATTAAATACTGCTACAAAAGTTTCTCTGGTCAAATCAAGGTTTAGGTCGAATATCAAGATTTTGGTCAAATATCAAACCTTTGATTATCCGTTAAAGCTAATTATATGGCTATTGGTTGTAACATAAGAAAACTGTGGGCTCTTGATAAATTATTAGAAGCGAGAATCATTAGTCTTAAATAAAGTTCTTTACTAGGTTGCATTCGACACTCCACCCATGAAATGTCTTGAGAGATCCTTGGTTAGTTATAGACCGAAAGAAAAATTGAAGTAAGAAGAGAAACATTAATTGCAAGATATAACGAGAGTAAATTATAAATTAGAAAATCTTTAAAGGCGCATTTTTATCTCCAAGTGAATTAAAACAAAAATTTATTTTTCTTGCTGAACAAAAAACTTTCTTTTTTAAGAAAGTTTTTAACAAGGTCATAAAGCATTCATGAAACTCGTTTCTACAAAATTCTGAAAATCCCATTTTCGTTTTTTAGTCGAATTCTTTTAATTAAAACTAGGTATCCAAGAGTGATGTCATTTCAAAATATCCAGACAACCCACACGAACAAAAGTTTAACTTTTCGTTCTTTCAGACTGACAGCACCATCTGTGTTCTTACACTGATGACGCAATCTAAGCGCTCAGACGCCGTTACCGAGGCTGTTATGTCTGAGGCAAAATGACGTAGAGGGCGAACTAGCCTGTCCCCGATTCACTGATATATTGGAGGAAAAGAATGAAACCCCGAACAATAAGAGAATAAGAGACTTTTTTTTTAATATGGGTATTAGAAACTATGGTTATCGATGGGAAACAACCCGCATTTGAAACGTCTAATTCCTTGGATATGATCCGGAAATCAATTATAGTTTAATTATTGGTCATTATCTTCAACCTAAAATGTCTAATAACAACAAATTTGGCCCTAAAAAGCTTAAAATTATAGTTTCAGCTATAGCTGCAATTTAGAAAAAAGTGCGGCACATAATTACCGACAGTTTAAAAATGTCTTTTTAAAAAACTGTCTGGTGAGAAAACTTGTCATTTAAAGTTGATTGAGGAATGGTGACTATTATTTGGGTTCATTTTAATAGTTGATGTCCATTGCGAAAGAAAAAATATATAAATTTTGAAAGAGCTTGACACCGCTCAAAAAGGGCACCGGACTGAAATTTAAAGCATCATTTGAGTCAACAGGGTCAAGAACCACCCGTTGGATTGGATCTTACCACTCCCCCATTTCTAAAACCTGAGAAATAACATTTTAGCTTTTAGTAGTACTGATGCGTCCGAATTTTCGTTTTCTTTTACACAATGATATGAATCAAGCACCCCTAATGAAAAAAAAGGAGACATATCATTACTCCTCTATTTGTCAATTCTCCTGTATGGGGTGTTTTCGTTTCGATCCGAAGTCACTTTCGAAGAGTTTCTACCTATTTTTTGAAATTTTGATAGATAGTTTTCGTAATTAATTTATACACGAATTTAACAGTTGCCATTCCTGAATCAGCTTCAAATGGAGATTCTTCCTCATTTGATAGTTGCTTTTTTAAATGCGTCTTTGAGTTTTCAGTTGCTATGGGGCAGAGTTCATTCTTTACTAGGTCATATCTGATGCTGTAACCATAAAAGGGGTAACATTGTAGCCCATTCTATACTTAAAACTGATAAAAATCACCTACAACTTTTTGTTATCCTTTATCTTCGAACAAAAGCAAATAATAATTGAGTTTTGGAACCTAGCCTTTGATTACCATTATTTTGTCAAAATAACCTGTCATTTTAGTTTTAATTTTAAGTTTTAAGTCATTTTAGTTTATTCCTTTCGGTTTCAACATTCAGCTTATAACATTAATATTAAATAAGCTTTAGGTGTTAATATTTACCGTCATTATATTATCAATTTTTTTATGTCTCCTTCCTAAGACTTCATCTACCGGTGATAATAATTCAATCCATTCCGCGCGCAAGAGTAAGAAAAATTACTTACTAATTTTATTACTCATTATCTTGGAACAAAAATAATAGCAAATAATTAATTAGCATGCATAATACATAAGTTCTGAAACCGATCCCTTAATTACCGTTATCTCGTCAAAATAACTTGTCTCACCGCCATTGTACTTTCTTACTGTCATAACTTACTAGCTTACGTCATAATAACGTACGTTATAACTTACCGTCATAGCTTTATCCATTTTTTTAAGCTTACTTTCTAAGACTTCATCAAGGGGTGGTAATAATTCAGCTTCTTTGGGAGTTTTTTCTCCATTCTCTGCAGAAGCTTCACATTTTCGAACTTCGTCTAAAACCATCTTTATTTTCGTAAACACATTTTCCCTTCTTATAGGACAGACAGTGACAATGAATTTTCCGATTTCCTCTTTTAAATTAGGGCTTAATCCATATAGCTTGTGTAGTTTCTTACGAATTTTTTCGGTGGAAGGAGTTAAGAACGCTTCACACGAAGATATGAACTGCAAGAGAAAAAGAAGAGAAAAATAATAATAAATTCGATTCTAACCAAAGATTATAAAAAGTGCACGATTTTAGAAAAATTTGGCTAGATGAATGACTGACTGAACAAGAGCTAAGAGCTCATATGGCACTTGTGACGAGGCGAGAAGAGCTAAGAGCCAAGAGATCATATGGTATGAGCTCTAACAAAATTCTATGAATCCATAGATTTATTTAAAAAGGAAAATAAGAGGCTTAATGCCGGTCAGGATTTAAAATAAGAGCTCTGACTCACGATGTCCTTCTAAATATAAAAATTCATTAAGATCCGATCACCCACTCGTAAGTTATAAATGCCTCATTTTTTTTTAATTTTTCCTCTCCCTTTAGCCCCTCAGATGGTCGAATCTGGGAAACGACTTTATCAAGTCAAATTGTGCACCTCCCTGACACGCCTACCAATTTTCATCGTCCTAGCACGTCCAGAAGCACCAAACTCGCCAAATCACTGAACCCCTCTCCAACTCCACCAAAGAGAGCGAATCCACTACGATTCTGTCAATCACACATCAGGGACATTTGTTTATTCTATCCACCAAGCTTCATCCCGATTCCTCCACTCCAAGTGTTTTTCCAAGATATTCCCCTCCAACTCCCCCCAATGTCAAAAGATCTGGTCAGGATTTGAAATAAGAGCTCTGAGACATGAATTCCTTCTAAAAATCAAATTTCATTAAGATCCGATCATCTATTCGTAAGATAAAAATACCCCAATTTTCACATTTTCCAAGAATTCTGGTTTCCCCCTCCAACTCCCCCCAATGTCACAGGATCTGGTCGGGATTTAAAATTAGAACTTTAAAGCACAAGATCCTTCTAAATATCAAATTTCATTAAGATCTGGTCTAACCTTTCGTAAGTTACAAATACCTCAATTTTCACAATTACCCTTCCCCCCAATTCCACCAAAGAGAGCAGATCCGGTCCGGTTATGTCAGTCAAGTATCTTAGACAGGTTTCTATTCTTCCCATCCAGTTTCATGCAGATCTCACCACTTTAAGTATTTTCTAAGATTTCCGGTCTCCCCAACTGCCCCCCCCCCAATTACGCTTTATCCGGTTGAGATTTATAATAAGAGATCTGAGTTACGAGGTCCTTCTAAATATGAGGTTTCATGAAGATCCGATCACTCCTTCGCAAATTAAAAATACGTACTTTTTTCTTATTTTTCAGAATTAACCCCCCCCCCCCAATAGAGCGGATCCGTTCCAATTATTTAAATCACGCATGTAAGACTTCTGCTTATTTTTCCCACCAAATTTCATCCCGATTCCTCCAATCTAAGCGTTTTCCATGATTTTAGGTTCCCTCACCCCAAACTTCCCCCAATGTCACCAGATCCGGTCAGGATTTATAATAAGAGCTATGAGACACGATATCCTTCTAAATGTCAAATTTCATTGAGATCCGATCACCCGTTCGTAAGTTAAAAATACCTTATTTTTTCTAATTTTTCAGAATTAGTCCCCCCCCCTCAACTACCCCAAAGAGAGCGAATCAGTTCCGATTATGTCAATCATGTATCTGGGACTTGCGCTTATTTTTCCCATCAAGTTTCATCCCAATCCCTCCACTCTAAGTGTTTTCCAAGATTTTAGGTTTCCCCCCCCCCTCCAACTCCCCCCAATGTCATCAGATCCGGTCAAGATTTAAAATAAGAGCTCTGAGACACAATATCATTCCAAACATCAAATTTCATTAAGATCCAATCACCCACTCATAAGTTAAAAATACTTCATTTTTTCTATTTTTTCCGAATTAACCGCCCCCCCCCCTGGGACTGTCGAATCGAGAAAAAGACTATTTCTAATTTAATCTGGTCTGGTCCCTGATACGCTTGCCAAATTTCATCGTCCTAGCTTACCTGGAAGTGCCTAAAGTAGCAAAACCGAGACTTTAGGTTTCTCCCCTCCAACTCCCCTCAATGTCATCAGATCCGGTCGGGATTTAAAATAATAGCTCTGAGACACAATATCATTCCAAACATCAAATTTCATTAAGATCCAATTACCCGCTCATAAGTTAAAAATACTTCATTTTTTCTATTTTTTTGCGAATTAATTGGTCCCCCACTCCCCCCCCCCCCAGATGGTCAAATCGGGAAAACGACCATTTCTAATTTAATCTGGTCCGGTCCCTGATACATTTGCCAAATTTCATCTTCCTAGCTTACCTGGAAATGCCTAACGTAGCAAAATCGGGACCGACAGACCGACAGACAGACAGACCGACAGACAGACAGACCGACAGACCGACAGAATTGGCGATTGCTATATGTCACTTGGTTAATACCAAGTGCCATAAAAACGAAGAAGTTTATTCACAGAATAAAACAAAAACAAAGAGAAAAAAACGGACTTATTCTAAAATAATAAATACTAGGAGTAAAAAGTAACATTTTATTGATTAGTGTTGAAAGGCTAGTTTTTTATTATGTAAAAAAAAAGTAATCAAAAACGATAAATTCGTTCTACAATACGAAAAAACCAACAATTAGCTTTACATTAATAACAGTCCAATATACATATTAATTGTAGGCGAAATTTATTATAGATAAAATAGCGTATTTTTACACCTACATTAGTTTTTTTTTCCGTGATATCATTTAAATAAATATGGATGAGGGCAGGGCTTCTAATCTTTTTTCATTTGTACTAAGCTTGCAATAAGGAGACTGACAGGGTGACAAAAAATATAAATATATAACGTAAAAGAAGACATTATATATAATAAACTAAAATAGACAATATATAGGATTTGGAGCCTTTATATAATGTGTACTAAGATTTATTGGATTCCAGTCATTCGTTACTGTCCACTTCCTAGCACTAGAGGATTGTCATGTAGCACACGGGTAACTTGAAAAGCATCCATAATTGGGAAATGATCAGATGCACACACTCTTATATCGACATGACTTGGGCCACAGCATGAAATTGAGGGTAGATATTGAGCCCGAGTTGTGTAAGTACATAAAACACAGGTCATTGGTAGCTACACTATGACCATTTCAGTAAGCTAAGAACATTTGTGCACGAGGATTATTCTTTTCAAAAACATCACCAGTTTAGATCACCTGCTATGATGTACTCAAGATCTTAAGTATGACATCATCTCACCGAGCTTAACAATTTGCTGAATGCCTCACGGAATCAGTCTTTAGATATTTCATTTCTGTAATCTGTGGGCACATGCATTGAATAGACAACCGTTCTGTGTCCCTTAACAACAACCAAGAATTCCTCGGTTTAGTAAAGAGGGAGTTTTAGGTTGCTACTAATGAGTATGGCAACACCATCAAAGGCCCTTCCTCTTTCTACGGAGCTGGCTGGGACCATAAATGATTTTACTCCCTTCATTAACTCTAGCAGGTAAACAGCTTGTTCAGAAAAGAAATGCTCCTGCACACAGACCACATAGTTATAGCACAACAGTCCTTTTAATAGTGGTATTTTCTCAACAACACCACCATTGAAGTTCCACAAGACTACGCGCACAATGTCAGCAGTCATTACCCAGAAATGAGACTTTGAGAGACAGGCCATTTAAAGCTGTAGCATGGGTGCTCGGGCGAGCCACATTTGAAGCATTTTGTGACGTTTTGACATGGATTGTTATGAGAACTATCGTGACTACCATCACATTTTGAACATTTTGGCACATTTTTGCAGGATTTCCCAGAGTGTTCATATAGCCGACAGTTGAGCCATTGCATTCAGAGAAATTTATACTTTTTAATAGTTCACAGCCGAAAACTGGGGGAGAGTTTATTGCATCACACAGATGACTTTTGCTGTCAAATTTTATTTTGAACGAGCGAGTGCTACCAATTTTTAGGATATCTACACAGTTCGATATAACGGCCGTAAGTTCATCCACAGAAGTTCCTGGTAAGACGGTTCCCACAGGATTGGGATTAGACTCCACAAAAATATCAAACTTTACGCACACTTTATTCAGTTTTCTTTTGTTGTCAGAGTAGTTCTAACTTCACTCAGAATGACCGGCACTTCATCCGGTTCACAAATAAGAAAGCGCAGAAGAGAAACATTCTTTTCTTCACAACCATTCTGTACTTTGATTGTATCGAGGATATCGTCTGTGTTCTTAGACCGCGCAGCAAAACGTGTCAATATCCGGGCCAAAGGCCGCAGCACATCTTTAGCAATGAGAATTGCTTGCACTGAAAATAATTTGACTGTTTTTTTCGGTATGTCTTTTGATCGATTTCCCACTTTTATAGCACAAATAGCAAAGCTCAATAGCACATTCTACACCAGTTTCTCACTGCTCACCATAACCTCAAAGCAGATGCACATATATCTCTAGCAACAAAGGAAGCTTCGGGACCCACTTACCTATTCCCCGCAATTTAAGGCTAAACAAATATCAGTGGGTACCTACGGCTCTTGCAGTGGGTTCCTTCCCCTCTTCTACACGCTTTAACTGATGGCGCACCTTAGATTTTGAAATATAGATGGTGTTTTAAGTACTAGTTGAATATCTAGACAGAAAAATGTTATATATACTGAAACAAAACACCACACTGATCCCAGGAGAATTCAGAAAACAAATTAAGGCTCCAAAATCCGAATATATGGAACATAACAAGGTAAACCTCTCAGTACATCACTTAGGGTTACTCGAATTCAATAACGACACGAAAATGAGGAAATGAGTATCTGTCCTATAATTCAGGCTACAAACCAGGGCTCAATTTCAACACCACCACATGGGTTTTACATATACTAGTCATGTATCACACTAAATGATATATTGCTTAGTGAGATGGCATTAGTTGTGTTGGTGGTCAAGTGTTCTTTTTTTTCTGCGGATTTCGTTTTCTCTACCTCCCCCTTGGACAAATTTTGCTCTTTAGGGGAGGTAGCAGCGATTTTTTTCGCTTTAGGGGAGGTAGCAGCGATTTTGACTCTTGATTATGTGTTCTGCAAATAAATCCTTTTCTCTTAAAAAAAAAACCCTAGACAGTGTTGTTAGTTTTTTTGTCGACCTTAGCGCCAATTTCCACTCTTATAAGTTACCCATACTCTTTTGATAGGCTTCAAACAATTGCACTTCTGTTAATCAAGCTGAGGCTGAAATTAAATAAGGGTGTTCTCGAATGGAGTTGGAAGGGGTCTGAAGAAAGGGGGCATTTCTTAAAAGGTGTCAAATTGGGAAGCTTCGAATAGATATGGGTAAAGGAATAGATCTCGGTCCAATTAGGATCGTTTCCAGTTACGTAAGCCTTAGTGTCCAAACCAGTTGTTATCTCGTCACTAACAACATTACTGAAATATAAACGTTGTTTCGTTACTAAATAATGATGTTATTTCCTAGAAAATAAAACAAAAATACACCATACCTTGGAAATCGAAGACTGGCAAGGTGATCCACTATCTTCTCGACTGGAAGAGCTAGAAGAAGCCACGGCAGTGTCCGTATTTTTTCTGTTAATAGTAAGACGTCTTTTAGAAGTCCCTACAGAGACATCGCACTCAGTGTTGTTTTTCCCAAGACATGTGGTTATAGACGACTGTATGGGTTTTTTCTGGACTGACCGTAATTTTCCAGTCCACTGAACGGACGTAGCCTGTAAAAAAAAGTAATTTTTAGAAAAGAACTTTAGCATATGAGATAACCCTATTGTAGAGGTATCTAGCTCATATCTACAAAAATATAGAATTTTGTATTTTCTACCAAAAGAAAGATCACAGATGCAAAAATATTTTTTTTTTGTTCTTCCTAGGGGTTTTGGATCGTACCGAACCAATGTTCCTAAATTATACTGCCCTTTGTAACTGACCAATAGGATATGAGGGCAACTAGCGCCCTCCCAGACTCTCCGATCAAAATTTAAAAATAGCCATTTGATTAACATAGTTGAAATGTCCAATAACTATGGCTTTAGGGATGACATGACCCCCATAGTCCCTGGGAAAGGGTAGTATATTAAGCAATTTGTCCAATGTTCACATAAATTATTTGTTATTGGGAGATATACAGAATTTTTTCAAGGTTGGGGGTGATTTTCTGCGGGAGGGAGGATTTTCTGTAGAGAAGAAAGTTTCCAAAGGCAACTTTTCAAGGGAAATTTTACACAGAGGGGGTTATTTTCTACTTCTTCTGCTTCTTCAGCAAAAATTTAAACAAAGCAATAGGGTTGAAAGGAGGAACGCCTGTGGTATGGAAGATTTGCGCTTAAGGCTAATTCCGATTTGTCGGTTTCTGGTAATTTCACATACCTCACATTCCCATCCACACTGATATCAACGTGAGTGCCCAAATATATTGCACGAAATTTCCTATATCCATAATAAGAATAGGAAATCTTATATCATCTAATTCTTCAAGAGGTAGAGGGATAGGAAGATATGACCCAAAATTCTTCAAGAGGTAGAGGGATAGGAAGATATGTCTCAAACCAAGATTTGAATATTGTGGGATGAAGTGATGACAGTGGTCAAGAATTGTTCTGAAACGAGGGGGTTCGAAAAATGGAGGAGGATCCGTAAGAGGAGGTTGTTTTCCAGAGAAATTGCCAACAGATTGTTTTGGGTACCCAAAGGACTGACCGTAAGAAATACACAAGTTTGAACAAAATATTGAATAAAGCAATAGGTTCAATGACATGGTGGAGGTTCAGAAGCTCTATAATTTGCCATTTAGGATCGGAAACCCCAATTCTAACACTTTTTAATGCACTTTATTTATATATTCTTAAGTTGCCCTTGAACAGGAATAAATAGGTCTAGGAGTTATACAAACTTAAATTATAGTAACTATATGAACAACTCAGTGAAACTTGTTGAAATATATAATAAGAATAAATATTTAATTTATTATTTATTTGGTTTTAAATTTGCCTATTGAGTAAAAATTATTATTTTTGAATTTAATAAGAATAAATTTATTTATACGAAATTATAGGAATAAACTGGGCCCATTGAGTGTTCAGATGTGGAAAATAGTCGATTATGTACTATTGTATTCTTAGCCTATAAAGTTTTCATATTAGTCAAGACATACAATTCGATGCCCTCAGACAATAGTCTGAAGTACTTATTTTGCGTTTGGAGAAAACAGCTTCACTTCATCCATTCCACGCAAAATAAAAAAAAATTCTAACAAAAGGTTACAAAATTCATAAAAAAAAATATCAGGAATAGCTAGCACCTATACATACGAAAAGTTATTCTAAATAAAATATTTAACCAAATAGCAAGAAAAAATCCAAGACTCTTACATCAGATAATCTAGGTTGCTTGTTGGGTACTTCTTCGTCTGATGAGGATAGATAGACACATTCCGGCTCACTTGTCATAATCTCTTTAGTCTAAAATAGAAATAAAATATATAATTTAAGAATCAGGTTCAACCTCAATAGCTTGAACCCCTCGGTTTCTAGTATATCTAGTATAATAGCTAGTAGTTCGGTTTCTAACATTTCGTGGTAACGAGCTGTTTAGGAGCGACTTGCCCCAAAGTAACCGAAACTATTAAAATGGAAACATGACATAAAAGATAGATACATCCTAAGAATTGGCATTTTATGTTAATTCTAATATATAAATTCATTCAGTTAATAATACTCATCAAGAACTACAAGCCTGAGAAAATTTGTCTGGATTTTCGAAAAAGAGGGATTTCATCGCCTAAAAGTAAAAGAACCTGAAAATAGCACTATCAGATTTACCATATCAGAGAACCCAACTGTAGAAGTCTCAAGCTCCTATCTGCGAAAATATAGGATTGTTTTTTCTTTTTTACCAAAATGAAGATAACGAATGCATGTTTATTCGGGGTTTTTCCAGAGATGATCGTATCGAAACAATGGTCCTAGGAAATTGGGAGAGGTTTCATTCAATGGAAATTAAAGTTCTAATGCCCTTTTTAAATGACCAAAAAGATTGGATAGCAACTAGCCTACCTCCCTCATTTCCACAACATTCCCAAAGACATCCAATCAAAATTTTGAGAAAGCCATTTTGTTCAGCATAGTTGAAAGGTCCAGTAGCTATGACTCTGAGGATGACACGACCCCCAGAGCCCCTGGGAAAAGGGATGTAAGCTAAAAAATTTGATCATTGTTTAAATATAATGCAGCAATGATAATTATCGGTTGGAAAAAAAAACAAAAAAAAACTATTTTCTTACTTTAGCAATTGAAAAAACAAGTACTTGAACAAGGTATCGACCTTACTAATATATCCAATCGCCTAAGATGAAACAATATAACCCAACAATCAGCCAAATAGAAAAGTCCAAATTCATGCAAAGTTATCATTAATAAATGTAGGTCGTTGTAAAACTACAAGTAAAAAAAATCTCAAGTCTAATGAAGTTTTCCCAAGTGATCAATTCACACCAGGGCTTCTCAGAGGAATACACACTTGCCACTATGGGTTTCGGCACAATAGATGAAAAAAATCCACGGGGGGGGTATGATTTCCAGAATGATTTGAAAAACGATTAGAAATTAAACAAAAAACAAATAAGGAGAATGTTTCAGGTGAAATTATTCGCACAAAATTTTCCAGGAGGGGGGGGGGAGATTTTCAGCAAGGATGGAATTCTCCGTGTAATTTTCCCGGCGGTAGATTTACACGGGAGGAATTTTTTATGGGGGGCTTTTTCATGAAAGGGGAAAGGATATTCCTCGCCTTCGTTTAAAAATTATTAGAAATGAGATAAAAAAATAAAATGAACAAGTTAATTGTTTTATAGCAAGAAGAGGAACAGGTTGACTGACAAAAATTCAGACTTTCACATTTTCTTATAAAACGGCTTGATTTTAAACCACCCTTGATTAAACTGACATCACTAGTGAAACATAACAGGAGCTATTAATAATAAAGATTATATACAAAGTTCATTCAACTCGATTTATTTTTGTAATAATTAGAATTTTGAATTTCTATTTAAAGTTTAAAAGTAAAAAATATATTCACTGAAACATTTAGTGGAATTATTATTCACTAAAAGATTTTCTTTCAAACGAAACATCCCTTTAATCAAGGGGGCAACAGCTTTCAGAAATCATGTGCACAAGGTGGCACGTGCCACGCATGATCGAAGACGGCCAACCGTCATGAAACTGTTCCAAGGCTCAAAGAGATCGTACCAAGCGTTACAGAGAACGTGCAATGTGTATTGGAACTACGTCACAAGTGGTGCTCCGAGTTTTACACAGGGTGGCGGAAAGTGGGCACCCTTTTGCCTGTATCACTTACATTTTCATTGATTTTGAGCCGTAGCTAAGGAAAAGGAACTAACCCCTGAGCTAATGTTTTTAGGGCGGCGAATGTTTAAGAAATTAATCCTTTAGGACCATTTTCCAATTCTCCCTGTGCCATCAATAGCAAAAAGAGGTATTATGTGTCATAAACTAAGTTGGGTATGGAGTAGAATGGAGAATTCTTAGTTTTCAGTTTGGACTTTAATAGCACGATTAAATAAAAAGGACATGTTTTTTTTTCAAATGAAATAGTCTTATTCCTTTAAAGTGTGCCTTACATTTTGTCTAGTAGTTCTATAGTAGTATAATGTATCCTTCCAGGAGGAGGGATGGAGTTAAAATTGACAAAAAGTAAAACACTTGAGGAGCAATACGAAATTATCAAGAAAGTCTTGGGATTTCAGGGAGGGGATACTGGCCAGATGATATCTATATCTTCTTACTGTAGTTGAATGAATACACAAATTCACACGTACATGGATGTTTTAAGATATTCAAGAATTTTACCAAAATTAGTTTTCTCAATGCCCAACACAATAACTAGAATCGTAATTCAGATAATACCCAAAATCACAAAGCCCAGTAGACCAGTTGACTAGAGATCAGATAGATTCCACGTGAATGAGAACTTGGAATCCCCCAATGTTTTATTACACGTGACTGTGTTTTGCTATCAGTAACCATAATTAGCGATAATTTTCTTTAATAATAGTTGGTTAAAGATGACATCATGATCCTGATTGGATGAAGTTATATTCGCGATAAGAATCAATACTAAAACAAACCTTTTCGACTTATTCAGTCAGTTTTTTTTAGTAGTGTTTGTACGCCATATGGATATCTATAGATTCGGAAACAATTTATTTCTAAATATTGAATTTAATGTCGCAGAATTGGAACACAGAGACATTAAGAAGCTGCTTGATGATTTTAAAGAAAAGCATCCAGATCTGGCTAACTTCAGCAACAACAGACAATATTACATTCAGTCAACGACAAGGATACTTATAAATGGAAGAACCAAACCCATGGACAACAGAACAAGAGAGAAGGACCCAACAACAGTATATGACGCTTTAAATAAATATGTCTTTAGCGATGAATGTTCAATCGCAGCAATTGCAGAATCTTCATCGTTCGTTTATCTTGGACTTGTTAAGCTGAAAGTGGTTATAGCAGACCAGCATACATTGATGTCACGGCGGACAAGTAAAGCTATGCCTGGGTGTATACCTGTTCCCAGCAGTTGGAAGAATCAATGCACATCGTTTGCATTGACAGTAACAAATATGCATCAGCAACTGTGTAAACAAAAACCTTGTTCAAACATATACAAATGTATCAAAGATTATATAAAAAGCTTGAATCCCACACAAAAAAAAGCTGTGCATCTTACAAAGAAAGTAATGAAGAAATGGATCGTTGATGGTGACACTCTAGAAGATTTTCACAAATTTATGAAAAAAAATGGCAATTACATTGTTCACACAGTAGACGCTGACTACAAGATAAAAAACACGGAAAAGTTCATTTCAAGGGAAGAAACTGTATATAACTATGTCATTAAAGAAGGGAACCCCCTTCATATTGAACTATGTTTTGAGCCACTAAAATTGAAGATTCTCCATGAAAAGTTTCGTGGTAGGATTCGGGCATGTTCTGATTGTGGCGAACCTCTTGCTAGAAATAGGAAAAAAATGACCTGTTTCAATTGCAGTACCATGAAGGAAAATATAGTTGATCCCAAATTGTCAATGGTCAAACCATTGAAGAACTCCATTAAAGATTTGCATTCGAGGTTTATTGGAGGTATTGATTTTGAGACAATTCAAATCAAGAAGGCTGAAAATTTAACTATACAACAACCAATTATAGTCGCAGGTGTAATATACGACATGGTAGATAAAGAAGTGATTTGGAAAAAATCCATTCTGATTAAAAACGATGAAAGTGTGTATGAATTTTTATGTGAAATGAATAGGGAATTTGCATACAATAGAAAGAAGAAAAACATTTTACATTTCAAAAGACAACAGGATATTGTAGAAAAATTGCAACCAAAATGCCATTTCTGTGAACAAGAATTTGCCATGAATGACGAAAACAAAGAACAAAAAATAGTGATTCATCATGACCACGCAACAGGTGGAATTATTGGTTTTGCTCATCAAAGTTGCAATATTTCAAAGTGTGGACCCACCCATTTACATGTATATACCTTCAATGGTATACGATTTGATCACTCGTTAATACTACAACAGTTATTATCTTCAGAAAAATATAACGCTGATCAAGTTAAAGGTATTCGAAAAATGAACAGGTTTACAACTTTAAAGTTTAGACAATTGATGTTTCAGGACTTACTTGCAATGCAGTGTACTGGTATCACACTAAGTGATTTATATAAAGTATGTAAAAGAAAAAAAATTGCGGACCAGATATTTGGCTCCAAAATAGAAGAAAAATGGGATATGAAATGGCGTTTCAGCATGAATTTTAATAATACTGACGAATATTTCTCAATGAAAGATGAACGCGTTCCATCATCATTGTACAACCAAAGCGTTTCAGCTTTTGAGCTGGATTATTGCATGTCTGATGTGGCTATAACCATTGCTTGTGCAGTATCTCAATACGATGAATTTTTTACAGATTTTGGGGTGAATATGATGTTATCCCCTACTGCACCATCTTTAACAAATAAATTGTGGATTGGTAGAAGTGAGTGGGGTACAAAAATGACATCATCAAACTATTGGAAATATCAGCATAGTATTCGAGGTGGGATTGTACAAGTTAATAGACAGTTTACTGTTTGTCAAGAGTCAGAAGAAATCAAATATCTTGATGTCAATAATTTGTATGGTTACGCAATGCTGGAAGACTTTCCAGTCATACCATCTGATCAATTTAAAGAAATTCAATCAGATACATATAGAAATTTTACACAGCAATTACTAGCTGGTATATCTAAAAAAGAAAAAAAAGAAGCGAAAGACCGACTTGACTTACAAAATTACGTAGACAATTTGAAAAATTCTGGATACACTAAGCAGTCATTTTACAGAATCAATGTTTCATGGCCGCCATTACTTAGGAGCAATCGTAGACTGGATGCTCTCCCGCCAACTTGTGAAAAACGAGCCTTTGATTTATCACCTGAAATGCAAAAACGATGGGAAAATTTCAATGGTGACTTGAAATATCCCAAAGTTGCCAAGTTGGTGGCTCATTTGCAGCCAATAACTGATTACCTGGTGTGGCAGCCCATGTATGATTATATAGTTGAATGCGGCGCTGAAGTTGAGATAACTTGGAAACAGGAGTTCATCTGTAAACCTATCTATCGCGATTATATTTTACACAACCACAGTGAGCGATTGAAACGTAAAGCTTCAAAAGATCCATCTGCTGACAATTTTAAACTAATGAATAACTCGCTGTATGGTAAGCAACTAGAAGATACAGCTAAGTACACTACAAAAGCAATTTTTGACACTGAGCATGAAAGTTTCAATCAAAATCTTTCGAAGCATTTAAAGAAAGGTTACTTGGATGAAGTAAAAGTCTTTCATGGAACAATTAAGGAAAAGTATTTACAAATATCATTTGGTTTAGATCCTCTAGAAACAAAACAACCTTGGTTAGGCGTTGCAATACTCGATATTTCCAAGGTTGTCATGTATCGCCATTTGGATCGACTGTATAGCTTACATCCAAAAATTGAACTACTTTACATGGATACAGACTCCTTTATATTACTTATGCCAAAACATTTTAGCGCATCGGAGTTGGACTTAAGTGATACAGACCTTGGTAAGTTAAAAGATGAGGCTCCAAGCTCCATGATTAAACACTGCTATGCTTTAGCCCCAAAACAATACATTCTTGGCGATGAACATGGGGAGGTGATATACAAGAAGGCCAAAGGTATTTCAGATTCTGCCAATAATGACATGACTTTACAGTCTTATATTGATGTTTTAAATGGAAAATCCAAATTCGTACAGCACAATATATTTACCTTGAATTCTGATACCTTAGGGATTGAAGTGCAAGAGGGGTTTAAAACCTTTGGCACTGGTGTCGATACTAAACGAAATTGGTTTATAGATAGTTCTCGTGATGATGGCTGTCTAGTGTCTTCTGCATATTAGTGTTTATTTTTACCAATAAATATTACCAATAAATATATTTACCTTGATATCTGATACCTTAGGGATTGAAGTGCAAGAAGAGTTTAAAACATTTGATACTGGTGTCAATACTAAACGAAATTGGTTTATAGATAGTTCTCGTGATGATGGTTATTTAATGTCTTCTGCATATTAGTGTTTGTTTTTACTAATAAATATTTTACAAAACAATCTTAAGTTTATTTAACGGAAAAAAACTATTTCTAGCCATAATTCAATGCTAATAAGTACCTCCGCTTTGAAAGGTTAGCTGTAACCTTGAAGATGGCAAATAAAAAAAAAAGGTAAATTCCAGGAACACCAAAGGCTAATGTCTATCTATAGGCAGGTAATGCCATGGGGGGGGGGGCAGATAGAAAAGAGACGACAGGTAAGCTCCACAATAACTACCAACTTTATTTACCTAACACTTTAATAGCTTTCCACCTATATATTGACATACATGTTTTTTTTCTTATTAAAGGAAAGGTTTAATAGACCAACAGACTCTCCAATGACAGAGCAGACGGATGTCTGCTCAAACACAATTATCAGTAACCAATGTTTTCAATATATCAACTACACCCTGTAGGTTTAAACTGACTGTTTGATTTCTGTCCCTATTATTACAAATTGCCCACAACATCGAGGTAACTGAGGAGGCAGGTTGAGATGGCTAGGACGTGTTATGCAATGAAGGACGACAAATTGCCAAAGAACATCCTTATGGGCCCATCATCAAGGGCCAACGCACATAGGGATTCTCATTTACCACAAAATCCAGTTTAAAGCAACAAATTTGGTCCCTTTCGAAGAAATTCCCTATACGGACTCTCTCCTAACCCCGGCCCCATCAAGGGCGCTCTATAGTATTTCTCCCATGCAGAATGAAACTATTCTTTGGATTCATTCTTAGGTCATAGTAACATAGCAATTTTCAGTAGATGTGGTAACAAACTGAAAGTAAAGAATGAATACTAGAGGCAAAACACTAAAAAGGGACGGACAAGGGAAATGGAAAGGGAAGGTTCCTAAAACAGAGCAAGACTCGTAAAGAGCAGTTTTAGCTGCAATATACAATCTACATCAACAAATAAGGTTAGTATATAGAATTAATAATAATATATAAATTAACAATAAAAAATTAACTAATAATAAGTATATAAAATTTATAAAGTATAAGATCACACACCAAAAGTTACGAGTCTAAAAAAATTTGCCTTGTTTATCACAAGGGACACTCTTATCCCCCCCCCCTTCAAAAAAGAAAGAGAACAACTGGTATTGATAAAAATTTCATACATCAAATTCAGTATATCAAGGAAATATATTACATAGCATTACTGACAAAAATATAAATTTTTCCTTTTACAGTGAAGAATTATATTGGATTCGCTTTCATTAGTATTTCTTTTTTTTAAGATCGTACATAACTAATTGTCGTAGAGAGACAACTCATTTTTACAAATATCAGCAACCATGCTGCCAATTTTAAGTAGCAAAAAGATTTTACTTTTTGGTAAAAAAACTTTTAGGTAAAAAAAAATTTTGGTAAAAAAACTTTTTGGTAAAAAAACTTTTTGGTAAAAAAACTTTTAGGTAAAAAAACTTTTAGGGAAAAAAAATTTTTGGTAAAAAAACTTTTTGGTAAAAAAACCTTTTTGGTAAAAAAACTTTTTGGTAAAAAAACTTTTTGGTAAAAATGGCAGAAAACTAGCGTTTTCTGCCATTTTGAGGCACAAAACGAAAGCGTGGCTTTTCGAAGATATACTGACTTGAGCGTTAGTTTAGCCATTTGTGTCTGAGCAAGCAAGCATAAGCACCTGTACGCATAAGATGAAATATCCATGATTTTTTCGTGGAGGGGGGAGTGGGGGTATGTTTTCTGGAGGGGGTGGGGATATTAGTATTAAAAAATTAAAACGCATCAAATTTTTTAATATACATTTTGTTACGTTTTTATGAGTCAGAGAAACATTCAGGGGGGGGGTCAAACCCCTTAAAAAAACAAAGGAAATTCTTTACTGAAAAGGTTGAATCGATCAAGACACGGGCAAGTTCATTTAAAATATTGGCCGGTATTTACATTGGGGTTTATGGTGAGGTCGGTACTCAATGGCTAATTTTACTTGTACAACAGAAATCAAATAGAAAAAAAGAATAATCACGTCACTTGATTCCCCTTTTAAAGTTCTTTCCAACTGTATTAGACACGATTACTGTAAGTGATTCCCAACCCCAACCCACATAATACGCCCAGATATAGCCTTAGACAATACACATAAAATTTCTTACCTTGGGAATTCGTGCTATTTTTGCCATCTAAAACGTGCTTATATATGTTTTTCTGGCAATTTACGAGTCTGAAAAATATTTTCACTCTATTGTAGGAAATGGTTTTTATTGACTTGCATTTGAAGACCAATTTATGAGTTGCAAAAATATTTCGAGAGGGTGGTGTGTTGAAACCAGGTTGCCCTTTCCCTTCCTGGATACGGTCCTGACACTAAAAATTCATTTTAGAATCACGTCTTCCACGCTCAAATTCCCAAGCCCATATTCTAATTGTACATCAACTATTAGAGGAGAAATCGATGATTCCTTCTGTGGGTGGGAGGGAGGGATTTCTAAAGTCTCAAAAGTACGTTTTAGGCAAGGGTTTTGAAACTATTTATGAAGGGTTTACTGTGTGGATATTAAGAGGGGATTATAGTCTAAGCTACTTTCATTTCGGAAAGTTGGATTTCATTTCGTGGAGGGGGGAGTGGGGGTATGTTTTCTGGAGGGGTGGGGATATTGGTATTAAAAAATTAAAACGCATCAATTTTTTTAATTTACATTTATTCCCGCCTTTCGGGAATATACCTTCTCCCGCCCCTTTCGGGAACGACCAGCTTTTCGTTTGGCCCTGAATGGTTAGCCGGTCTGAACAGACTTTGGCAGTCTGTTGTCCTTCGTTCACATAATGTCTCCTAGTCATCTCAACCTATCTGTCATTATAGCCCTAGAAAACGGAATAAAACCTCATTTTTTTGCACCAAAAAAAAGAACCCTAAAAAAAACTTTCAAACAATAATAAATACTTGCTTATCTCATTCCTACAAGCATGTTGTTTCACTTTTAGCCCCCCACCTTATTGGAGGATAAGTTTACAACCGCTTTACATACTGCCATTATATTCTACATTTAGCAAAGGGCAAAAGCTAACATTTTACAGCGGCGAATGCTAATCCAGTCACTAAGAAAAGAGCAGAGTTGTAAGGGTAATATATAAAGTGGGGCAAATATTTATCCATCAGAGGGAGGGGGTGTGACGCAATGCCCCTTTAGGAATGAGATTAGCAAGTATTTGTGGTTGTAAAGTTTCAAAATTTTTGGGGGTTTCTTTCACATGTACCCTATTACACGAATGTATCGGACAAAATGCACAATACTCGTTTTTCTAGGGTGGGGGTGACTGATCGCCTCTTATTGCAGATAAGCCAGTTTAGATTAAGAAATGCTAGTTTCAAATGTCAAAGCTTTGTGGCAAAAGATTTAACTAAAGCCAATATACCGGGATTTGATGGGACAACACCGTCCCAGAAATTTGGGGAAAGCTATTTCGTCGTGTGGATTAACTACACCTAATTAAGCCCTTTTTCTTGAGATGTTGTTACACAAAAGTAGAAATACTGTCGGATTTTTTGGTGTTTCGCTCCTGTACTCATTTAAGGCTTCGTCATACCTGGACACCACGACATTCTAAGATCTTTCTTTCGGTTATTTCAAAACTATGAGGTTTTTAAGGCAGTGCCACATTTTTTTTGTCAGCGTTACCACATTCAACAAAGAAAATAAATTAGTAAAACTAAACAATTACATCTGAAATAGTTTTTCATCTGCACATATTCAACCATTAACAACCTGTTGATTTTCAGAGACAAACAAACAAAGGCCATCCCTTCTTAAGATGCTTGCTGCCACATTTTTAGACTGCCCTTTTCTTATTTCTATTCCCTTCTTCTTAGGCTATACTTTGAAACGAAGGCTATCCCTTCTTAAGCTGTTTGCTCCCACATTTTTAAACTCCCTTCTTCTTAATTCAATTACCTTCTTCTTAAGCTATACTTTCAAACGAAGGCAACTTCGTTTGAAGCTTCTTGCTACCACATTTTTAGACTCCCATCTTCTTAATTTTATTCCTTTCTTCTTAGGCTATACCTTGAAACGAAGGCTATCCCTTCTTAAGCTTCTTGCTACCACATTTTTAGACTCCCATCTTCTTAATTTTATTCCTTTCTTCTTAGGCTATACCTTGAAAAGAAGGCTATCCCTTCTTAAGCTTCTTGCTACCACATTTTTAGACTCCCTTCTTCTTAGGCTATACCTTGAAACGAAGGCTATCCCTTCTTAAGCTGCTTGCTGCCACATTTGTAGACTCGTCATTTGCTGGTTTTTCATCCACGTTTTCATTTTATTTTCATTTATCATTTGACACCCGGTCACTCTAACCAAAAACTGCATATGACGGTCTTTAACATAAAATATAAATTTCAGATTTGTTCTTGGATTTTTAAAGATCTAATGTAGTTATGTAAGTTTCTGTTTAAGAAAAACAAAACAACCAGATTTAGTTTGTATTGCCCTTCACGCTTCAAACCTCAGCATGAAGACCAAGAGGTTGAAGTATCTGACATTCAGGACAACCCTGAATGATATTAAAAAGAAACGCAATAAAAGAAAAAAATCAAAAGAGTAAATGAGGTAAATGAGTATTAATGCTCAAAGGATGCTATTATATTATATTACTATAATATTATAGCTTACACGAGGGACATACCATTTCCTTCAATAGAGCTCTTTACAAATAAGTTTGACTTATTTTCGGATTCATTGAAGAGTGAATGCTGCAATGGGGGAGCCAACCTTTAGCCACTTGGCGTACATTTCAAGACGTCAAATGTGCCGCAAAGTTCCACCACTCTGGGCACTCGCCACCTGGTATATTTCGTCTCTAAAGATGAATGTTCTATAATTGCTAATTGTAGCGTAATTGAAAATCTAACTATTTAATCAATAATTTTTCACTCCGCTTAAATTGTCAAAACAAGCGGGTAACAAATAAATAATTATTTTTATTATTATAACAATTTGAGTTTCAAGGCTGTCGGTATATATAAAACTAACAATTACTGACCGTCTATCTTAGTTGAACCTTGAACTGCTGTCAAGAATTAGTCGCACTTCAGAGTGAGGACCACGAGTTGAGGGGGTCGTGGCCCCCTTTATATACAGAATAGTTATACTGTTTGTGATAATCATCCATAATTAGAATTCATGGTCGCTTTGACAAATGCGTTTGACAAATTAGCATTTGTCAAACACATTTTATTTATTATCATGATCTATTCATATAGTATTTGCAGGAGTCTATTGATAAACAAAGGGAAAACCAGGCAAAAGTCTTATCTTTTGAAATATTCATTATAATAGCCATTAAATGTGAAGGTTGTGAAGATTAAATGTGAAGGTCGCAAGACTTACAGTGCTTTTAATTACTTCATAAAGTAAAGCTATAATTAACAAGAGCTAAGAGCTCATCTGGCATGATCTCTATCAAATTTTAAGTATCAATAGATTGATTTATAAGGAAAATCAGATGCTTAATGCCGGTCGGGATTTATAAGAGCTCTGAGACACGAGGTCCTTCTAAATATCAAAATTCATTAAGATCCGATCACCCACTCGTAAGTTAGAAATACCTCATTTTTTCTAATTTTTTCCTCTCCCTTCAGCCCCCCAGATGGTCGAATCGGGGAAAACGAATAGGAACACCGGAATCGCCAAAGCACTGGCCCCCCTAAATCCCCCAAAGAGAGCAGATCCAGTCCGGTTACGTCAATCACGCATCTACGACATTTGCTTACTCTACCAACCAAGTTTCTTCCCAATCTCTCCACTCTAAGCGTTTTTCAAGATTTCCGGTTCCCCTCCAACTCCTTTCAATGTCACCAGATCTCGTCAGGAATTAAAGTAAGAGCTCTGAGACATGAGTTCTATCTAAATACCAAATTTCACAAAGATCCGGTTACCCGTTCTTAAGTTAAAAATACCTCACTTTTTCCATTTTTTCGAATTAACACACCCTCCAACTCCCCCACAGAGAGCAGATTCAGTCCGGTTATGTCAATCACGTATCTAGGACTTGTGTTTATTCTTCCCTCCAAGTTTCATCCCGATCTCTCCACTCTAAGGGTTTTCCAAGATTTCCCGTTTCCCTCCAACTTCCCCAATATCACCGGATACGGTCCTTCTAAATATCAAATTTCATTACGATCCGATCACCAATTCGTAAGTTAAAAATACCTTAATTTTTCAATTTTTCCTCTCCCTCCAGCCCCCCAGATGGTCGAATCGTGGAAACGACTGTTATCAAGTCAGTTTATGCAGGTCCCTGATACGCCTACCAATTTTCATCGTCCTAGCACGTCCAGAAGCACCGAGCTCACCAAAGCAAGGGAAATTCCCCCTCCCCCTAACTCCCCTAAAGAGAGCGGATCCGTTACAATTATGTCAATCACGTATTTAGAATTTATGCCTATTCTTTCCATCAAGATCATCCCGATCTCACCACTCAGCGTTTTCCACAAGCGTTTTCCAAGATTTCCAATTTCCAAGATTTCTGTTTCCCCCCTCCAACCCCCCATATCCCCGGATCCAATTCAAATTGAAAATGGAGTATCTGAGACATAAGATCTTTCTATATATCAAGTTTCATTAAGATCCGATCACCTATTCGTAAGATAAAGACACCTCAATTTTTACGTTTTCCAAGATTTCTGGTTTCCCCCTCCAACTCCCCCCAATATCACCGACTCCGGTCGGGATTTAAAATAAGAGCTCTGAAGCACAAGATCTGTCTAAATATCAAACTTCATTAATATCTGATCACCCCTTCGTAAGTTGAAAATACCTCATTTTTTCAATTTTTCAGAATTAACCCTACCCCCCCCCTCCCAACTGCCCCATAGAGAGCGGATCCGTTCCGGTTATGTCAGTCACGTATATAAGACTTGTGCTTATTTTTCCCAACAAGTTTCATCCCGATCCCTCCACTCTAAGCATTTTCCAGGATTTTAGGTTTTCCCCTCCAACTCCCCCCAATGTCACCAGATCCGGTCAGGATTTAAAAAGCTCTGAGACACGATATATTTCTAAAATTTAGTATATCATCCATGTATACAATTATGTGCATTATTTCATTCCCCACTTATTTATCAAACAGTTTGTGGTAACGAACTGTAGTAAGGACCTATGTAATACCGATAGTCACATCCAAAGAATCGTATTTTTATGCTGATTCTAAATATATAAGTTTCATCAAATTTAGCTTTATCCATCAAAAGTTATGAGCCTGAGAAAATTTGCCTTATTTTAGAAAATAGGGGGAAACACCCCCTTTCGCATTTTTTGCCAGAAGACAGATCACGGATGCGTGATTATTTACTTTTTGATTTTTTCCCGGAGATGACCGTATCAAACCAGTGGTCCTAGAATGTTGCGAGAGGGCTCATTCTAACGGAAATTAAAAGTTCTAGTATCCTTTTTAAGTGACCAAAAAATTGGCGGGCATCTAGGCCCCCTCCAACGCTCATTTTTTCCCCAAAGTCATTGAATCAAAATAAAGGAATTAAAAAAAAGGAATTTATCATGAGGGAAGAAAATTTCCATGAAGGGAGATTCAGGATTTTCTAGCATTATTTAAAAGAACAATCAGAAAAAATAGCTTTTTGTGGTGGAGGTGAGGAGCAGCATTAGAACCTAAAACGAACAGAAATTATTACGTATATAAGGGGGTTCATCTCCTCAATCATCAACCTCAACCTCAATCCTCATTCTTCACGCTAACCTTAGTAATTTCAACTCTTTATTCTATGGCGTTTGTGATTCAGGGGTCATTCTTAAAGAATTGGGACCAAGTTGAATCTTAAGTGTAAAGAGCGAGGTATTGACGAGGGGGAGAACCCCCTCATATACATAACAAAAATACGCAATTATAGATTTTCGTAACGTAAGTTATTTCGTAAGTTACGCATATTTATTACTAATAAAAACCTTCGTAAGAAAATAAAAAGTTCTAATTGCCTTTTTAAGTAGCCAAAAATCGGAGTGCAACTACGCCTCCTCCCCCATTTTTCTTTTTTTTCAAAATCGTCTGGTCGAAACTATGAGAAATCCATTTAGCCAAAAAAAAATCAATGTAAAAATTTCGTTTTAATTATTAATGTGCGATGAGCCAAAATAAAAAAATACATTAACTAAAAAACGTTCAGAAATAAAAAAAACAAGTTTTTTAGCTGCAAGTAAGGAGCGACATTAAAATTTAAAACGAAAAGAAATTATTGCGTTTATGAAAGGGGTTGTCCCCTCCTCAACGCCTCGCTCTTTACGCTAAAGTTTGAAAAGCTGTCAAACCAAAGGTTTTTCTCTGCCGTGCAAAAAGTGGGGTAGAAGGGTAGTGGGGCAAATTAGGAATTTTTAATAATCTAGTAAAATTGGTTGGCAGATTGTCTGAAAATACCAGCGCTTCCACCATCCTCGAATTTTCCGGGGTTTCCCCAAAAATCTGTCTTCTCAAAAAAAAATATCCAGTGATTTATCAGTAGTCACAATCCACACCTAGTAGCTATCACTTTCACTTAACTTGACTTATTTTTTTTTCACTACTTTCCAAAGTTTTTGTCTCGATTATTCACTACACATCAAAAACCAGGCATAGATCATTAAATTTTAAATACATAAATTTTAAATACTTAAATTTTAAATACATTAATTTTATACATTAAATAGATCATTAAATTTGGCTAGTAAAAGCATAATGTTTATAAAATTAAAAAACTAAAATACAACTAGTTTCACGAAGAAAAATCGAACAGTTCTTGGTGACGAACTGTAGTATGGAGCGACCTGGCTTAATAGTAACCGAAACTCTAAAAAATGGAATTTTGATACCAATAGTTACATCGAAAGAATTGAATTTTAATGCTGATTTCAAATATAAGTTTCATAAAGATTAGTCTTACCCATCAAAAGTTACGAGCCTGAGAAAATTTGCCTCATTTTACAAAAATAGAGTGAAAACCACCTAAAAGTCACGCAATCTTAACGAAAATCACATTTTTTCGCATTTTTCACGCTTTTCGCATTTTTGCCGCGAATTTCGCATTTTTTTTTGTCAGAAGACAGATCACGGATGCGTGTTTATTTGTTGTTGTTTTTTTTCCACGGGTGATCGTATCGACTCAGTGGTCCTAGAATATCGCAAGACGGTTCATTTTAACGGAAATTAAAAGTTCTAGTGCCCTTTTTCAGTGACCCGAAAAATTGGAGGGCACCTAGGCCCCCTATCACGCTCATTTTTCCCCAAAGTCGCCGGATAAAAAATTCTGAGATAGCCATTTTACTCACAATAGTCGAAAAACCTAATAACTATGTCGTTGGGGACGACTTACTCCCCCCCAGTCCCCGTGGGAGGGGCTGCAAGTTACAAACTTTGACCTGTGTTTACATATAGTCTAGTAATGGTTATTGGGAAGTGTACGGACGTTTTCAGGGGGATTTTTTGGGTTTGGAGGAGAGTTGAAGGGGGGGGGGTTACGTTGGATGATCTTTCCATGGAGGAATTTGTCATGGGGTAAGAGAATTTCAATGAAGGGGCGCAGGATTTTATAGCATTATTAAAAAAAACAAAGAAAAAATAAGTATGAAAAGTTTTTTCAACTGAAAGTAAGGAGCAGCAGTAAAACTTAAAACGAACAGAAATTATTACGCATATGAGGAGTTTACCTCCTCGTAATACCGGCCTTTGTGATTCAGGGGTCATTCTTAAGGAATTGGGACAAAATTTAAGCTTTAGTGTAAAGAGCGAGGTATTGACGAGGGGGTGAGCCCCCTCACATACGCAATAAAAACATACGAATAAAAAAGTTCGTTACGTAAGTTAATTCGTCAGTTACGTATATTTTTTACTAATGAAAACGTTCGTAAAAAATTGTAAGTTCTAGTTTCCTTTTTAAGTAATCAAAAAATTGGAGGGCAACTAGGCCTCCTCCCTCGCTTATTTTCTCAAAATCTTCCGATTAAAAATATGAGAAAGCCATTTAGCCAAAAAAAAATATACAATTTTCGTTTTAATTATTTATGTGCGGAGAGCCAAGATCAAAACTGAAAGTAACTGAAAGTAAGGAGATACATTAAAACTTAAAACGAACAAAAATTACTTCGTATATGAAAGGGGCTGCTGCTCAACACCCCGATCTTTACGCTTAAGTTTTTTTTTACTGTTTTAAAAAGTAGAGTTTAAAGTTAAAGTCTGAATTATATCTTATTTTCACCCAAATCGGACGATCTCAGAAAAATCAAATAAAAAAAACAAGTTTTTTAACTGAAAGTAAGGAGCAACATTAAAACTTAAAACAAACAGAAATTACTTTGTATATGAAATGGGCTGCTTCCTCATCAACGCCCCGCTCTTTACGCTAAAGTTTTTTACTATTTTAAAAAGAAGAGTTGAGAGAAAGAGTCAAACTTTAGCGTAAAGAGCGGGGCGTTGAGAAGGGAACAGCCCGTTTCATACACGGAGTAATTTCTGTTCGTTTTAAGTTTTAATGTCGCTCCTTACTTTCAGTTAAAAAAAAACTTGTTTTTTTTTTTTTATTTTTTCATCGAAGATTCACCTGTGAGTCATAGTAAAGAATTTTATTTGAGCACGTTTACGTTCAGTGTAATTCTGAGCATCGATGCAAAGAGGGTTATTTTAAGGTAGCTGGACCGTGAGTCTAAATTTTGTTTTCTTTGGCTATTCTGTTTAATTTTCAAAAGTCTGAAAATATACTAATTAAAAACGCTGAAGTTTACCTCCAGGCAGCAACTGAATTTATTGAAGAGCGGTTGCTTTCCCTTAATACAAAAAAAGACGAAGTATATCATTTTTAAACATGGAAATGACCCAATTTACAACAACAAGATAAATATGGCAGACCACGAAGAAATTGAAGGAGTTGACCACATTAAATATTTAGGTATAATAATTGATGAAAAGCTGGATTGGGCAATCCATATTAAATTTCTTTGTATGAAGCTGTCAACAGCTGTTGGTATTCTCCATAGACTGAAATTTAGTTTTCCCCATAAGATATTACTGATCCTATATTTTGGTCTATTCCACTCGTATCTTTTATATGGAACAAGCATTTGGGCTTCAAATTATGGAAGCTTAAGTGAGCTAAAGTCAGAATGGAAGCAAGTTCAAATTCTTCAGAATAAAGCTATACGTGCAATTTGCAAGCTTGAGCCTCGTCAGAGTGTGAAGGCGTTTTCAATAAAAAATAAGATATTAAATGTGGCTCGACTTCGAGAAAAAAAAGATTGCCGAAATTTTATATAAAGTAAGCACAAATACCGCAGTCGTTTATGTCGGCTTTTCGAAGGAATATGAAATTGACCAATATGATACTCGACATGCATCGCAACTAGTAACAGAAACGAGATGTCTCACGTCATCTGGTTTTTCAATCAAATTTACCGGACCGAAAATATGGAATTATTTGCCAAATAGTTTGAGAAATGCTAATGGCCTACCAGAGTTCAAAAGTAAGATTAAAAGCTTCTTATTGGAAAATATTGAATTAGATCCTAATTTCTTTTACCGATAGTTCTCTATGTTTTGTTTTCTTTTCTTTTCCCTTCTTCTTCTTTTCTTTTCTTACCTTATATTTATTTTCTTGATGATTGAATGAATACTGTCACCCGTTACGGGTAGTGCTCTCTTAGGGTGTACTTAATTTACAGTGTGTGATTTGTTTTTTGTTAATAAACGAATTGAATTGAAATTGAATTGATTGAAAATTTATTATAAAATAAAAAATGGAAAGCATGGTACTCTTTCAAAATATAGCCGTAGTTTTACTCAGAAATTAAATGGACCCTTTAAGATGATAGCTTTTTCTCCTATTTTCTCCAATTTAATTTGAGTCTTATTTTCCCTTACTCCAGGTTTTAGGCATAGTATATTAATCTTAAATACATAATAATGGCATGTATGATAGATTAAAGGGTAATTATGTATTATACCGCCAACACTCACGTTTTATGCTATGTAAACCTTGAGAACAAACCGGTTTTATCTGTCTGTATTAAGAAACAATTAGCTTACGCTCAGTGGAAAACAAGTGGCGGGTGATAGAATACACTGGAAGTATATATGTTGGGCCACATATTTGCACATTAATTGGGGGTTGGGTTAAAGTTAGTTTTGGTCAGGTTACCCCCCCCCCTTAATGTGCAAATATATAGTCCAAATTTGTTTCTAAAGTATTATATTTTCATCATGTTTTGGTAATTTTCATTAGGATTAAGCTAACTACACTTCTAGATTGTTGGTGGTAAAATACTTAAGTACCAATTAAAGGAATTTACCTTTTTGCAAAAATTGAGTACTTTTCTTTTTTTTCTTGAGAATGTTATTTTCCGTATAACTTTTTATCTTAAAATGTGTTCCACTCCTCTTTCCCTCACCATTGCTATTCTGATGCCCTCCGCCCTGCAATATTTTTGGCAGGCACCCATGCTTGATTGGGTGGTTCAACTGCTGTCTAGGATCTTTTTTACGGTCTAGGAAAGTTGTTAAGTGAATGATATTTTACGGAATAGACATTTAGCTCAAATTAGGGCACTGGAATTTTCTTTGAATACCTACGCCTACCTCCACAACTTTTAGTCCTTGAGCAATTATAAACTCTGTATGAAGGCTAATTGTGAGGTAAAACAACAGAATAGAAAAATGTGGCAGAATTGGATTTGCCATTCAAAACTTCTTAAATATTATCTTCTTACCGTAAAGATTGCAGCCCTCCCCTCTGCCCCTCTTAATAAGACTAAATTAAGCTGTTGATTATATTCAAATTCGAGGAAGAGTTGATTAAAACAGAAGCGACCCCAAAACATGATTCATAAAAAAATGTGTGTTATAGCCGAAAGAAAAAATTATTATTTTCAGACATATTTTTATTATTTAAAAATATTTTATTATTTCCACATTATTATTTTTCATAACATATTTTTTTTTTACAAACGGTTAGTCTTTACTTCTTACTCTGCTACCTGATATATGTGTTTTGAATATTGATCAAACAGTTTGTGGTAATCAACTGTAAGCAACTCGACCCAAGAGGAACTAAAACACTAAAAAAGAGCAACTACAAAACAAAAAAGAGCTGTTTTTGTTTTTGATAATCTTCTTTGATATCTCTTCTGAAATATCTCTTATCACAAGATACATGTATCTCTTCTCTTCTGCAAGAAAAGATGTATCTCTTCTCAACCTGCTGCTTTTTAAAACTTGTTCAAACAAAGAGTACATTGAGTTTCAATATTGCTATGTGAAAATTTACTTTTAAGTTGCTGTTATACATCGTCCTTGTCGAAAAGTTTTACTTCCTCCATTTCTTTTCAACTGAAAGTGAATATTTGTCAAATGTCGCACAAATAGCCAAATTCTCTCAAAACTGTTTATTCGTCAGTTGAAAGAGTTTTAAAAGGGCTGGTAGCTATCAAGGTGTACATACAGTTAAAGCAAGTAAGGGAAAAGCTGGAACGTGAAAGATTAAGAACGTGAACGTGAAGACTGGAACGTGAAGATTGGCCTAAAACAGCCACACTACAATGCAGCAGCAATTCTTTGTTTATTTTAGGGATTAGTTAAGGGCAAAACTAGTATTACAGCTTCATAATGCATTTGACTGCAAGGCTTGCCAATCCCCAAAGAAAATTGTTCCCCAAGAAAATCAAATGATGCTGTTTGTACAGTGACCAATGAACATTAAGTATGCAGTTAGGCATGCATTATTTTTATAATACCAAAAGCATTGTAGTGTACAACTCCATCCATGAAGTAACAGCAGCAAGCTATATATTGTATTCTTTCGACTTTGAATACTATAATCCACTAGCATTTATGGCTAGTATATGGCTTGCCACAGTAGTTACGCCAGAGGGACTTCCGCGACACCCATAGCTGCTACTCATTTCTTCCTCTATCATATAGGATCACGAAGAAGCTTAACGGCAATTTCCTCAAGACACGGGTGTTATTAATTTTCTTCGAGACGGAGGTGTTTATTAAGTAACATTGAATGGTTTCTTAAAAGATGCAGGTGTTCGTTACATAATAGAATGTTTTTTCTTTGATTGTTTAAAAAAGCTGCAAGGACCATAAGAAACTTTCAGGGGCCCCCACCAAATCACGATTTCTTTGGATGTCAAGTAAAAGGACTTGTTAGAGTTCAGGGCCCTGAAAAATCAAGATGCAAAAAAATATGTTAACCATAGTTTTTCTTTAATTATTAAAAAAACCGCAAGGGCCCGGAAAAAACCTTCTGGACCCCTCCCAAGTAGGAACATAGTCCAAATTTGTTTACTTCAAACACAGAGCCTTTTTTGTCAGCAAACAAGGGACATTTTCACTATTTCAAGGAACAAGGAGCGAACCGTTATACAGTCTAGACATCTAATGTTTTTCTAGGAACAAAGGCTTGTTGTTCTTCTAATAGGATTGAGTAATATCCTTTGTTCCTGGGGGGTATAAAACCGGTTATCAAACGAGCATTTTCATCAGTCTTATATTAGATCTGGAACGTGATATATCAAGATAAAAAAATTGGTATGTCCCAAAGATACCACCAGGTAAGCTACATTGTATATTAAAGATACTCCCCCTCCCACAGAAAAATAAGGTGAGATTATAGTCAAATATGAGCTACTATAATTCATTATATAGGAATAAAAACCAAAAACCCACCCCCTCCCCAAAAAAAGTTTTATCGGAGCTACAATAACTTTATTTTTTCCGTCATATAGATTTACTGTAAAGGTGTCAGCTACTTCAAAAGGCCCTTGTCAATCGAAGCATGTAGTGGCACCCACGTTAAACACTCATTAGTTATTACCCATCAACTATTTGAGTTAAAACCTTTAATGATAGTGAATAGCCAGCGTAACACTAATTGAGCGAAAGGGTGCATTCTTGCCATCTGGTAAATTGAACACTCTAATAGCAATTAAACAAGGCAAGCAGATCACAAAAAAAGATCTATTTTTCTTGTAGAATTATCCTTAAATTTTTAATACAATAGTTCAGTAAAATGTGCAATATTTACACTAAATCATTGATTTTTGAGGCTGGGGTGGAGCTAGTTATGATGAGTATATCCATATGGAAAATGTAACTACCTCGAATTTAAGTAGTCAACGTTTATTCGGGGAAGAGGGCATAAATCGATCCTGAGGTATTAGTCGTTAATTAGTTGTGAAAACAGAGTGCATATTCAAGGAAAAAGCGTATTATTTTCGCTTGGAAAAATTTCGGTAAAAACTTATCAGTGGCCATTAACAAACTTATCAGTTTGTTTATGTACTGATTCTTATCAGTAAGTAAACAAAGTTTGGGCACTTAATAAACTAGTCTTTTACAAGCAGAGCTTGGAATCACATAGATGTTTATGAATTTGGAAACAACAGCCAACAAAGAGGGGATTTCACAAAAGTTGTGTCTAGTACCACTTCCCTTTAAAAACTTATCAGTGGTCATTAGCAAACTTATCAGTATGTTTGTCTACTGATTCTTATCAGTCATTATCTTTTTAAACCATTCGAAATCCCGAAGTATGATTCCGATTGGTTAAAAGATAATCATTGATATGAATCAGTGCATAAACCACGTTTGGGCACTTAATAAACTAGTCTTTTACAAACACAGCTTGGAATCACATAGCTATTTATGAATTCGAAACAACAGCCAACAAAGCGGGGATTCCCTAAACACTGTGTCTGGTACCACTTCCCCTTAAAAACTTATTAGTGGCCATTAACAAACTTATAGTTTGTTTATCCACTGATTCTTATCAGTAATTATCTTTTTCAACCAATCGGAATCACGAAGTTTGATTCCGATTGGAATCACGAAGTGGGCTTCCGATTGGAATCACGAAATGCGATTCCGATTGTTCAAAAAGATAATCACTGATACAAATCAGAACATAAAAAAAGTTTGGGCACTTAATAAACTAGTCTTTTGCAAACACAGCTTGGAATCACATAGGTGTTTATGAATTGGGAAACAACAGCCAACAAAGCGGGGATTCCCCAAAAGTTGTCTCTGGTACTTCTTCCCCTTATAAAATTATCAGTGGCCAATAACAAACTTATCAGTTTGTTTATCTACCAACTCTTACCAGTGATGATCTTTTTCAACATATAGGAATCACGAAGTATGATTACGATTGGTTAAAAAGATAATCACTGATAAGAATCAGTACATAAACCAAATTTAGGAACTTAATAAAGTATTGTTTTACAGACAGAGATTGGAATAACATAGATGTATGTGAATTTGGAAACAACAGCCAACAAAGCGGGGATTGCCCAAAAGTTGTGTCTGCTACCACTTCCCCTTAAAACTTATCAGTGACCATTAACAAACTTATCGGTTTGTTTATCAACTGATTATCAGCGATTATCTTTGTCAACCAATTGGAATCACAATGAGTGATTCCGCTTAGTTAAAAGGATAATCATCGATAAGAATCAGTACATCAACAAAGTTTGGGCAATTTATAAACTAGTCATTTAAAAACAAAGCTTGGAAGCACTTAGGTGTTTATGAATTTGGAAACCACTTCCCCTTAAAAAATTTTTAAGGATGACCATTAACAAACTTATCAGTTTGTTTATTTACTGATTATTATCAGTGATTATCTTTTTCAACCAATTGGAATCACGGATCGTGATTCTGATTGGTTTACAAAGGTAGTCAACAATAATAATCAGTACATAAACAAAGTTTTGCACTTAATAAACTAGTCTTTTACAAACAGAGCTTGGAATCACCTAGGTGTTCATGAATTTGGAAACAACAGCAAACAAAGCGGGGATTCCCCAAAAGTTGCGTCTGATACAACTTCCCCTTAAAAACTTATCAGTGGTCATTGACAAACTTATCAGATTGTTTATCTACAGATTCTTATCAATGATTATCTTTTTCAACCAATTGGAATCAGGAAGTGTGATTCCGATTGGTTTAAAATGGTAATCAAAAATAAAAATCAGTACATAAACAAAGTATTGCACTTATAAACTCGTCTTTTACAAACAAAGCTTGGAATCAAATAGTTGTTTATGAATTTGGAAACAACAGCCCACAAAGCGGGGATTCCCAAGAAGTTGTGTCTGATACCACTTCCCCATAAAAACTTATCAGTGACCATTAACAAACTTATCAGTTGGTTTATCTACTGATTTTTATCAGTGATTATCTTTTTCAACCAATCTGAATCACGAAGCGTGATTCCAATTCGTAAAAAGATAATCACTAGTAAAAATCAGTAGATAAACAATGTTTGGGCACTTAATAAACTAGTCTTTTACAAACAGAGCTTGGAATTACAAAAGTGTTTATGAATTTGGAAACAGCCAACAAAGCGCGGATTCCGCAAAAGTTGTGTCTGGTAACCACTTCCCCTTAAAAACTTATTAGTGTTTATTAACACACTTATCAGTTCGTTTATCTAGTGATTCTTATCAGTGATCATCTATTTCATCTAATCGGAATCACGAAGTATGATTCTGATTGGCTAAAAATCCACCAAAGTTATGTCTGGTACCACTTACCCTTAAAAACTTACCAGTCGCCCATTAACAAACTTATCAGTTTGTTTATCTACTGATTCTTATCAGTGATTATCTTTTTCAACCAATCGAGATCACGAAATGTGATTCCGATTGGTTAAAAAGACAATCACTTATTTATTTTATTATTTATTGGTGTTTCTTTATTTATTTTATTATTATTATTTTAAGTTTTTTTTCAGCAACTGATAAGTTTTAAGGGGAAGTGGTACAAGACACAACTTTTAGGGAATCCTCGCTTTGTTGGCTGTTGTTTCCAAATTCATAAACACTTATGTAATTCCAAGCTCTGTTTGTAAAAGACTAGTTTTTTAAGTGCCCAAACTTTGTTTATCTACTGACTCTTATCAGTGATTATCTTTTTCAACCATTCTGAATCACGAAGTGTGATTCCTTTTAAGGGGAAGTGGTACGGGACACAACTTATGGGGAATCCCCGCTTTGTTTGCTGTTGTTTCCAAATTCATAAACACTTTTGTAATTCCAAGCTCTCTTTGTAAAATACTAGTTTATTAAGAGCCCAAACTTTGTTTATCTACTGATTCTTATCAGTGATTATCTTTTTCAACCAATCGGAATCACGAAGTGTAATTCCGATTGGTTGAAAAGATAATCACTGATAAGAATGAGTACATAAATCAAGTTTGGCCACTTAATAAACTAGTCTTTTACAAACAAGGCTTGGAATGACATAGGTGTTTATAAATTTGGAAACAAACTGAAAAGTTTGTTATTAGCCACTGATAAGTTTTTAAGGAGAAGTGGTACCAGACACAACTTTATGTGTAATTCCAAGCTCTGTTTGTAAACAACTAGTTTATTAAGTGCCCAAACTTTGTTTTAGTAGTGACTCTTATCAGTGATAATCCATTTAACCGATTGGAATCACACTTCGTGTTTCCGATTGGTTGAAAGAGATAATCACTGATAAGAATCAATACATAAACTACGTTTTGGCACTTAATAGACTAGTCTTTTACAAACAGAGCTTGGAATCACATAGGTGTTTCTTAATTTGGAAACAACAGCCAACAAAGCGGGGATTCCCAAAAGTTGTGTCTGGTATCACTGGTGTCTGGTTATTAGCCACTGATAAGTTGACCACTTCTCCTTAAAAACTTATCAGTGGCTAATAAAAAACTTTTCAGTTTGTTTCCAAATTTATAAACAGCTATGTCATTCCAAGCCTTGTTTGTAAAAGACTAGTTTATTAAGTGCCCAAACTTTGTTTTTGTACTGACTCTTATCAGTGATTATCTTTTTAACCAATCGGAATCATACTTCGTGATTCTGATTGCTTGAAAAAGATAATCACTGATAAGAATCAGTAGATGAACAAATTTTGGGCACTTAATAAACTAGTCTTTTACAAACAGAGCTTGGAATTACATAAGTGTTTATGAATTTGGAAACAACAGTCAACAAAGCAAGGATTCCCCAAAAGTTGTGTCTGGTACCACCTCCGCTTAACAAGAGCTAAGAGCTCATATGGCACTTGTGACGAGGCGAGAAGAGCTAAGAGCCAAGAGATCATATGGTATGAGCTTTAACAAAATTCTATGAATCAATAGATTGATTTAAAAAGGAAAACAAGAGGCTTAATGCCGGTCAGGATTTAAAATAAGAGCTCTGAGTCACGATGTCCTTCTAAATATCAAAATTCATTAAGATCCGATCACCCACTCGTAAGTTATAAATATCTAATTTTTTCTAATTTTTCCTCTCCCTTTAGCCCCCCCAGATGGTCGAATCTGGGAAAACGACTTTATCAAGTCAAATTGTGCAGCTCCCTGACACGCCTACCAATTTTCATCGTCCTAGAATGTCCAGAAGCACCAAACTCGCCAAATCACTGAACCCCTCCCCCCAACTCCCCCAAAGAGAGCGAATCCATTACGATTCTGTCAATCACGTACCAAGGACATTTGATTATTCTAACCACCAAGCTTCATCCCGATTCCTCCACTCCAAGTGTTTTCCAAACACAAGTGATTTCCCCCTCAAACTCCCCCCAATGTCAAAAGATCTGGTCGGGATTTGAAATAGGAGCTCTGAGACATGAATTCCTTCTAAAAATAAAATTTCATTAAGATCCGATCATCTATTCGTAAGATAAAAATACCCCAATTTTCACGTTTTCCAAAAATTCCGGTTCCCCCCTCCAACTCCCCCCAATGTCACAGGATCTGGTCGGAATTTAAAATTAGAAATTTAAAGCAGTCGATCCTTCTAAATATCAAATTTCATTAATATCTGGTCACCCTTTCGTAAGTTACAAATACCTCAATTTTAAAAATTACCCCCCCCCCCAATTCCACCAAAGAGAGCAGATCCGGTCCGGTTATGTCAGTCACGTATCTTAGACAGGTTTCTATTCTTCCCATCCAGTTTCATCCTGATCTCACCGCTTTAAGTATTTTCTAAGATTTCCGGTCCCCCTACTGCCCCCCATCAATTACACTTGATCCGGTTAAGATTTAAAATAAGCGATCTGAGTTACGAGGTTCTTCTAAATATGAAGTTTCATGAAGATCCGATCACTCCTTCGTAAGTTAAAAATACGTCATTTTTTCTTATTTTTCAGAATTAACCCCCCCCCCCCCCAATAGAGCAGATCTGTTCCAATTATGTAAATCACGTATGTAAGACTTCTGATTATTTTCCCCACCAAGTTTCATCCCGATCCCTCCAATCTAAGCGTTTTAAATGATTTTAGGTTCCCCCACCCCAAACTTCCCCCAATGTCACCAGATCCGGTAAGGATTTAAAATAATTGCTTTGAGACACGATATCCTTCTAAATATCAAATTTCATTGAGATCCGATCACCCGTTCGTAAGTTAAAAATACCTCATTTTTTCTAATTTTTCAGAATTAACCCCTCCCCCAACAACCCCAAAGAGAGCGGATCCGTTCCGTTTGTGTCAATCATGTATCTAGGACTTGTGTTTATTTTTCCCACCAAGTTTCATCCCGATCCCTCCACTCTAAGTGTTTTCCAAGTTTTAGGTTTACCCCTCCCAACTCCCCCCCCCCCCATTTTCCCCAGATCCGGTCAAGCTTTAAAATAAGAACTCTAAGACACGATATCCTTCTAAACATCAAATTTCATTAAGATCCGATAACCCGTTCGTAAGTTAAAAATACCTCATTTTTCCTAATTTTTCAGAATTACACCCCCCCCCCCTCCAACTACCCCAAAGAGAACGAATCCGTTCCGATTATGTCCATCATGTATCTGGGACTTGTGCATATTTTTCCCATCAAGTTTCATCCCGATCCCTCCACTCTACGTGTTTACCAAGATTTTAGGTTTCCCCCCTCCAACTCCCCCCAATGTCATCAGATCCGGTCGGGATTTAAAATAAAAGCTCTGCGACACAATATCTTTCCAAACATCAAATTTCATTAAGATCCCATCACCCGCTCATAAGTTAAAGTACTTCATTTTTTCTATTTTTTACGAATTAACCGGGCCCCCACTCCCCCCCCCCAGATGGTCAAATTGGGAAAACGACTATTTCTAATTTAAGCTGGTCATGTCCCTGATACGACTGCCAAATTTCATCGTCCTAGCTTACCTGGAAGTGCCTAAAGTAGCAAAACCGGGACCGACAGACAGACCGACAGAATTGGCGATTGCTATATGTCACTTGGTTAATACCAAGTGCCATAAAAACTCATCAGTAGGCATTAACAAACTTTTCAGTTTGTTTATCTACTGATTCTTATCAGTAATTATCTTTTTCAATCAATCAGAATCACGAAGTGTAATTCCGCTTGATTTTAAAGATAATCACTGATAAGAATCAGTACATAAATAAAGTTTGGACACTTAATAAACTAGTCTTTTACAAACAAGGTTTGAAATCACATAGGTGTTTATAAATTTAACAATTAATCGACAATAAATCAGCCAATAAATCGGGGATTCCTTAAAAGTTGTGTCTGGTACCACTTCCTCTTAAAAATTTATCAGTTGCTAATAAAAAACTTAAAATAATAATAATAAAATAAATGAAGAAACACCAATAAATAATAAAATAATTGTCTTTTTAGACAGTTACTGATAAGAATCAGTAGATAAATAAAGTTTGGGCACTTAATAAACTAGTCTTTTACAAACAAGGCTTGGAATGACATAGGTGTTTATAAATTTGAAAACAACAGCTAACAAAGCCACAACTTATGGGGAATCCCCGCTTTGTTGGCTGTTGTTTCCAAATTTATAAACACTTATGTGAATATTTATGTACTGATTCTTATCAGTGATTATCTTTCCAACCAATCGTTATTGCACTTCGTGATTCCGATTGGTTGAAAAATATAATCACTGATAAGAATCAGTAGATAAACAAACTGAAAAGTTTTTTATTAGCCACTGATAAGTTTTTAAGGGGAAGTGGTACCAGACACAACATCTGGGGAAACAAAACTTTGTTTGCTGTAGTTTCCAAATTCATAAACACTTATGTAAGTCCAAGCTCTGTTTGTCAAAGACTAGTTTATCAAGAGCCCAAACTTTGTTTATCTACTGATTCCTATAAGTGATTATCTTTTTCAACCAATCGGAATTACGAAGTGTGATTCCTTTTAAGGGGAAGAGGTATCAGACACAACCTTTTAGGAATCCCCGCTTTGTTTGCTGTGGTTTCAAAATTCATAAACACTTATGTAATTCCAAGATCTGTTTGTAAAAGACTGGTTTATTAAGAGCCCAAACTTTGTTTATCTACTGATTCTTATCAGTGATTATCTTTTTCAACCAATAGGAATCACGAAATGTGATTCCGATTGGTTAAAAATATAATCACTGATAAGAGTCAGTACATAAACAAAGTTTGGGCACTTAATAAACTATCTTTTACAAACAGAGCTTGGAATCACCTAGGTGTTTATGAATTTGGAAACAACAGCCAACAAAGCGGGGATTCCCCAAAAGTTGTGTCTGGTACCACCTCCCCTTAAAAACTCATCAGTAGGCATTAACAAACTTTTCAGTTTGTTTATCTACTGATTCTTATCAGTGATTATCTTTTTCAATCAATCGGAATCACGACGTGTAATTCCGATTGATTTTAAAGATAATCACTGACAAAGTTTGGGCACTTAATAAACTAGTCTTTGACAAACAGAGCTTGGAATCACATAGGTGTTTCTTAATTTGGAAACAACAGCCAACAAAGCGGGGATTCCCAAAAGTTGTGTCTGATACCACCTCCCCTTAAAAACTCATCAGTAGGCATTAACAAACTTATCAATTAGTTTATCTACTGATTCTTATCAGTGATTATCTTTTTCAACCAATCAGAATCACGAAGTGTGATTCCGATTGGTTAGAAGATAATCACTGACAAGAATCAGTACATAAACAAAGTTTGGGCACTTAATAAACTAGTCTTTTACAAACTGAGCTTCGAATCATAAAGTTATTTATAAATTTGGAAACAACAGCCAACAAAGCAGGGATTCCTCAAAAGTTGTGTCTAATACCACCTCCCCTTATAAAATTATCAGCTGCCATTAACAAACTTATCAGCTTGTTTGGCTACTGCTTCTTATCGCTAAGTATCTTTTTCAACCAATCGGAATCGCAAAGTGTGATTCCGATTGGTTAAAAAGATAATCACTGATAAGAATCAGTACAAATCAAAGCTTGGAATCAAATAGGTGTTTATGAATTTGAAAACAACAGCCAACAAAGCGGGGATTCCCCCCAAAATTGTATCTGGTACCACTTCCCCTTAAAAACTTATCAGTGGTCATTAGCAAACTTATCAGTTTGTTTATCAACTGATTCTTACCAGTGATTATCTTTTTCAACCAATTGGAATCACGCACCGTGATTATGGTTTAATAAGATAATCAAAATTAAAAACTCGAAATCACGAAGTGTGATTCCGATTGGTTAAAAATACTATCACTGATAAGAGTCAGAACATAAACAAAGTTTGGGCACTTAATAAACTAGTCTTTTACAAACAGAGCTTGGAATCATCTAGGTGTTTATGAATTTGGAAACAACAGCCAACAAATCGGGGATTCCCCAAAAGTTACGTCGGATACAACTTCCCCTTGAAAACTTATCAGTGGTCATTGACAAACTTATCAGATTGTTTATCTACAGATTCTTATCAATGATTATCTTTTTCAACCAATTGGAATCAGGAAGTGTGATTCCGATTGGTTTAAAAAGGTAATCAAAAATAAGAATCAGTACATAAACAAAGTATTGCACTTATAAACTAGTCTTTTACAAACAAAGTTTGGAATCAAATAGTTGTTTATGAATTTGGAAACAACAGCCCACAAAGCGGAGATTCCCAAGAAGTTGTGTCTGATACCACTTCCCCATAAAAACTTATCAGTGACCATTAACAAACTTATCAGTTGGTTTATCTACTGATTTTTATCAGTGATTATCTTTTTCAACCAATCGAAACCACGAAGCGTGATTCCGATTGGTTAAAAATATAATCACTAGTAAAAATCAGTACATAAACAATGTTTGGGCACTTATTAAACTAGTCTTTTACAAACAGAGCTTGGAATCACATAGGTATTTATGAATTTGGAAACAAAAGCCAACAAAGTGGGGGTTCCACAAAAAATATGTCTGGTACCATTTCCCCTTGAAAACTTATAAGTGGCCATTAACAAACTTATCAGTGTGTTTATCTGCTGATTCCTAACAGTGATAATCTTTTTTAACCAGTCGGAATCACGAAGTGTGATTCCGATGGGTAAAAAAGATAATCACTGATAAGAATAGGAACACAAACAAAGTTTGGGCACTTGATAAAATAGTCATTTACACATAGAGCTTGGAATCACACAGGTGTTTATGAATTTGGAAACAAAAGCCAACAAGTTGGGGATTCCCCAAAAATTATGTCTGTCAATATTATGTAAAAATCACTGATAAGAATAGGAACACAAACAAAGTTTGGGCACTTGATAAAATAGTCATTTACAAACAAAGCTTGGAATCACATAGGTGTTTATGACTTTGGAAACAAAAGCCAACAAAGCGGGGATTCCGCAAAAGTTGTGTCTGGTACCACTTCCCCTTAAAAACTTATTAGTGTTTATTAACACACTTATCAGTTCGTTTATCTACTGATTCTTATCAGTGATCATCTTTTTCATCTAATCGGAATCACGAAGTGTGATTCTGATTGGTTAAAAATCCACCAAAGTTATGTCTGGTACCACTTCCCTTTAGAAACTTACCAGTGGCCCATTAACAAACTTATCAGTTTGTTTATCTACTGATTCTTATCAGTGATTATCTTTTTCAACCAATCGAGATCACGAAGTGTGATTCCGATTGGTAAAAAGACAATCACTTATTTATTTTATTATTTATTGGTGTTTCTATATTTATTTTATTATTATTATTTTAAGTTTTTTATTAGCCACTGATAAGTTTTTAAGGGGAAATGATACCAGACACAACTTTTGGGGAATCCCCGCTTTGTTGGCTGTTGTTTCCAAATTCATAAACACTTATGTAATTCCAAGCTCTGTTTGTAAAAGACTAGTTTTTTAAGTGCCCAAACTTTGTTTATCTACTGACTCCTATCAGTGATTATCTTTTTCAACCATTCGGAATCACGAAGTGTGATTCCTTTTAAGGGGAGGTGGTACCAGACACAACTTATGGGGAATCCCCGCTTTGTTTGCTGTTGTTTCCAAATTCATAAACACTTTTGTAATTCCAAGCTCTGTTTGTAAAATACTAGTTTATTAAGAGCCCAAACGTTGTTTATCTACTGATTCTTATCAGTGATTATCTTTTTCAACCAATCGGAATCACGAAGTGTAATTCTGATTGGTTGAAAAGATAATCACTGATGAGAATGAGTACATAATCAAGTTTGGCCACTTAATAAACTAGTCTTTTACAAACAAGGCTTGGAATGACATAGGTGTTTATAAATTTGGAAACAAACTGAAAAGTTTGTTATTAGCCACTGATAAGTTTTTAAGAAGAAGTGGTACCAGACACAACTTTATGTGTAATTCCAAGCTCTGTTTGTAAACAACTAGTTTATTAAGTGCCCAAACTTTGTTTTTGTAGTGACTCTTGTCAGTGATAATCCTTTTAACCAATTGGAATCACACTTCGTGTTTCCGATTGGTTGAAAGAGATAATCACTGATAAGAATCAATACATAAACTACGTTTGGGCACTTAATAGACTAGTCTTTTACAAACAGAGCTTGGAATCACATAGGTGTTTTTTAATTTGGAAACAACAGCCAACAAAGCGGGGATTCCCAAAAGTTGTGTCTGGTACCACCTTCCCTTAAAAACTCATCCGTAGGCATTAACAAACTTATCAATTAGTTTATCTACTGATTCTTATCAGTGATTATCTTTTTCGACCAATCAGAATCACGAAGTGTGATTCCGATTGGTTAGAAGATAATCACTGATAAGAATCAGTACATAAACAAAGTTTGGGCACTTAATAAACTAGTCTTTCACAAACAGAGCTTCGAATCACAAAGGTATTTATAAATTTGGAAACAACAGCCAACAAAGCAGGGATTCCTCAAAAGTTGTGTCTGGTACCACCTCCCCTTATAAAATTATCAGTTGCCGTTAACAAACTTATCAGTTTGTTTAGCTACTGCTTCTTATCAGTAAGTATCTTTTTCAACCAATCGGAATCACAAAGTGTGATTCCGATTGGTTAAAAAGATAATCACTGATAAGAGTCAGTACATAAACAAAGTTTGGGCACTTAATAAACTAGTCTTTTACAAACAGAGCTTGGAATTACATAAGTGTTTATGAATTCGGAAACAACAGCCAACAAAACGGGGATTCCCCAAAAGTTGTGTCTGGTACCATTTCCCCTTAAAAATTTATCAGTGGCTAATAAAAAACTTTTTGGTTTGTTCATCTACTGATTCTTACCAGTGATTATCTATTTTAACCAATCGGAATCACGAAGTGTTATTCCGATTGGTTGAAAAGATAATCACTGATAAGAATCAGTACATAAATAAAGTTGTGGCACTTAATAAACTAGTCTTTTACAAACCAGGCTTGGAATGACATAGGTGTTTATAAATTTGGAAACAAACTGAAAAGTTTGTTATTAGCCACTGATAAGTTTTTAGGGAGAAGTGGTACCAGACACAGCTTTAAGTGTAATTTCAAGCTTTGTTGGTAAAAAACTAGTCTATTATGTGCCCAAACTTTGTTTTTGTACTGACTCTTAGCAGTGACTATCTTTTTAACCAATCGGAATCACACTTCGTGATTCCGATTGGTTGAAAAAGATAATCACTGATAAGAATCAGTAGATGAACAAATTTTGGGCACTTAATAAACTAGTCTTTATAAATCGAGGATTCCTTAAAAATTATGTCTGGTACCACTTCCCCTTAAAAACTCATTAGTAGCCATTAAAAAAACTTGTCAGTTTGTTTGTCAACTGATTCTTATCAGTGATTATCTTTTTAAACCAATCAAAATCATAAAGTGTGATTCCGATTGGTTAAAAAGATAATCAATGATAAGAATCAGTACATAAACCCCGTTTGGACACTTAATAAACTAGTCTTTTACAAACAGAGCTTGGAATCACATAAGTGTTTATGAATTTGGAAACAACAGCCAACAAAGAGAGGATTTCCCAAAATTTGTGTCTGGCACCACTTCCCCTTAAACACTTATCAGTGGCCATTAACAAACTTTTCAGTTTATTTACCTAGTGATTCTTATAGTTTATTATGTTTTTCATGATTCCGATTGGTTTAAAAAGGTAATCAAACAGTTCGTGGTAACGAACTGTATTAAGGAGCGACCCGGCTCAATAGTAACCAAAACTCTAAAAAATTGAATTTTGATATCAATAGCTACATCAAAAGAATCGCATTTTAATGCTGATTTTAAATATATAAGCTTCATCAAGTTTAGTCTTACCCATCAAAAGTTACGAGCCTGAGAAAATTTGCCTTATTTAGGAAAATAGGGGGAAACACCCCCTAAAAGTCGTAGGATCTTAACGAAAATGACACCATCAGATTCAGCGTATCAGAGAACTCTACTGTAGAAGTTTCAAGCTCCTATCTACAAAAATGTGGAATTTTGTATTTTTTGCCAGAAGACAAATCACGGGTGCGTGTTTATTTGTTTGTTTTTTTGTTTTGTTTTTTTCCCAGGGGTCATCGTATCGACCAGGTGGTCCTAGAATGTCGCAAGAGGGCTAATTCTAACGGAAATTAAAAGTTCTAGTTGCCTTTTTAAGTAACCGAAAAATTGGAGGGCAACTAGGCCTCCTTCTCCACCCCTTATTTCTCAAAATCGTCTGATCAAAACTAAGAGAAAGCCATTTAGCCAAAAAAAGAATTAATATACAAATTTCATTTTAATAATTTATGTGCGGAGAGCCAAAACCAAACATGCATTAATTCAAAAACGTTCAGAAATTAAATAAAAAAAACTAATTTTTTTTAGCTGAAAGTAAGGAGCGACATTAAAACTTAAAACGAACAGAAATTACTCCGTATATGAAATGAGTTGTCCCCTCCGCAATCCCTCGCTCTTTACGCTAAAGTTTGACTCTTTGCCACAATTCTACTTTTTAAAACAATTAAAAGCTTTAGCGTAAAGAGCGAGAGATTGCGGAGGGGACAACTCATTTCATATACGGAGTAATTTCTGTTCGTTTTAAGTTTTAATGTCGCTCCTTACTTTCAGCTAAAAAAAAAATTAGTTTTTTTTTATTTAATCAAAATAAGAATCAGTACATAAACAAAGTTTTACAATGAACAAATTTTGGGCACTTAATAAACTAGTCTTTTACAAACAGAGCTTGGAATTACATAAGTGTTTATGAATTTGGAAACAAAAGCCAACAAAGCGGGGATTCCCCAAAAGTTGTGTCTGGTACCAACTCCCCTTAAAAACTCGTCAGTAGGCATTAACAAACTTTTCAGTTTGTTTATCTACTGACTCTTATCAGTGATTATATTTTTAACCAATCGGAATCACACTTCGTGATTCCGATTGGTTGAAAAAGATAATCAAACAGTTCGTGGTAACGAACTGTAGTAAGGAGCGACCCGGCTCAATAGTAACCAAAACTCTAAAAAATGGAATTTTGATACCAATAGCTACATCAAAAGAATCGCATTTTAATGCTGGTTTTAAATATATAAGTTTCATCAAGTTTAGTCTTACCCATCAAAAGTTACGAGCCTGAGAAAATTTGCGTTATTTTAGAAAATAGGGGGAAACGCCCCCTAAAAGTCATAGAATCTTAACGAAAATCACACCATCAGATTCAGCGTATCAGATAACCCTACTGTAGAAGTTTCGAGCTCCTATCTACAAAAATGTGGAATTTTGCATTTTTTGCCAGAAGGCAGATCACGGATGCGTGTTTATTTGTTTTTTTGTTTTTTTGTTTTTTTGTTTTTTTTTTTTCCCAGGGGTGATCGTATCGACCCAGTTGTCCTAGAATGTTGCAAGAGGGCTCATTCTAACGGAAATGAAAAGTTCTAGTGCCCTTTTTAAGTGACCAAAAAAATTGGAGGGCACCTAGGCCCCCTCCCACGCTAATTATTTTCCCAAAGTCAACGGATCAAAATTCTGAGATAGCCATTTTATTCAGCGTAGTCGAAAAACCTTATAACTATGTCTTTGGGGACGACTTACTCCCCCACAGTCCCCGTGGGAGGGGCAACAAGTTACAAACTTTGACCTGTGCTTACATATAGTAATGGTTATTGGGAAGTATACAGGCGTTTTCAGGAGGATTTTTTTGGTTTGGGGGAGGGGTTGAGAAGAGGGGGATATGCTGGGGGAACTTTCCTTCGAGAATTTGTAATGGGAGAAGAAAATTTCCATGAAGGGAGAGCAGGATTTACTAGCATTATTAAAAAAAAACAATTAAAAAATAAAAGTGAAAAAGCTTTTTCAGCTGGAAGTAAGGAACAGCAATAAAACTGAAAATAAACAGAAATTATTACCCATATGAGGGGCTCACCTCCTTCTAATACCTCGCTCTTTACGCTATTTCAACTATTTATCGGTAATTTCAACTACTTATTCTACGGCTTTTGTGATTCAGGGGGTCATTCTTAATGAATTGGGATAAAATTTAAGCTTTAGTGTAAAGAGCGAGGTACTGACGATGGGGCGAATCCCCTCATGTATGTAATAAAAACATGAGAATACAAAAGTTCTTTACGTAAGCTAATTTATAAGTTACGTAAATCTTTTACCAATAAAAAGATTCGTAAAAAATTAAAAGTTCTAGTTGCCTTTTTAATTAACCAAAAAATCGGGGGGCAACTAGGCTTCGTCCCCCGCTCTTTTTTTCTCAAAATCATTCGATCAAAATTATGAGAAAGCTATTGAGCCAAAAAAAAAAATATGCAAATTTCGTTTTGATCATTCCTCTGCGGAGAGCCAAAATCAAAACATGCATTGATTCAAAAACGTTCAGAAATTAAATAAAAAAAAACAAGTTTTTTCAACTGAAAGTAAGGAGTGACATCAAAACTTAAAACGCGCAGAAATTACTTCGTATATGAAAGAGGCTGCTTCCTCATCAACGCCCCGCTCTTTACGCTAAAGTTTTTTACTGTTTTAGAAAGAAGAATTGAGAGAAAGAGTCAAACTTTAGCGTAAAGAGCAGGGCGTTGATGAGGAAGCAGCCTCTTTCATATACGAAGTAATTTCTGCGCGTTTTAAGTTTTGATGTCACTCCTTACTTTCAGTTGAAAAAACTTGTTTTTTTTATTTAATCACTGATAAGAATCAGTAGATAAACAAAGTTTGGGCTCTTAATAAACTAGTATTTTACAAACAGAGCTTGGAATTACATAAGCGTTTATGAATTTGGAAACCACATCAAACAAAGCGGGGATTCCCAGAAGGCTGTGTCTGGTACCTCTTCCCCTTAAATGGAATCACACTTCGTGATTCCGATTGGTTGAAAAGAATAATCACTGATAAGAATCAGTAGATAAACAAAGTTTGGGCTCTTAATAAACTAGTCTTTGACAAACAGAGCTTGGAATTACATAAGTGTTAACGAATTTGGAAACTACAGAAAAAAAAGTGGGGATTCCCCAAAAGTTGTGTCTGGTACCATTTCCCCTTAAAAACTTATCAGTGGCTAATAAAAAACTTTTCAGTTTGTTTATCTACTGATTCTTATCAGTGATTACATAATAACTATTTTTTTAACTTAAAGTAAGGAGCGACATTAAAACTTAAAACGATCAGAAATTACTCCGTATATGAAATGGGTTGTCCCCTCTGCAATCCCTCGCTCTTTACGCTAAAGCTTTTAATTGTTTTAAAAATCAGAATTGTGGCAAAGAGTCAAACTTTAGCGTAAAGGGCGAGGGATTGCAGAGGGGACAACCCATTTCATATACGGAGTAATTTCTGTTCGTTTTAAGTTTTAATGTCGCTCCTGACTTTCAGTTAAAAAACTAGTTTTTATGGCACTTGGTATTAACCAAGTGACATATAGCAGTCACCAATTCTGTCGGTCTGTCTGTCGGTCTGTCGGTCCCGGTTTTGCTACTTTAGGCACTTCATGGTAAGCTAGGACGATGAAATTTGGCAAGCGTATCAGGGACCTGACCAGATTAAATTAAAAATAGTCGTTTTCCCGATTTGGCCATCTGGGGGGGAGTGGGGGCCCGGTTAATTCGCAAATAATAGAAAAAATGAAGTATTTTTAACTTATCAGCGGGTGATTGGATCTTAATGAAATTTGATTTTTGGAATGATATTGTGTCTCAGAGCACTTATTTTAAATCCCGACCGGATCTGATGACATTGGGGGGAGTTGGAGGGGGAAAACCTAAAGTCCCGGTTTTTCTACTTTAGGCACTTCCAGGTAAGCTAGGACGATGAAATTTGGCAAGCGTATCAGGGACCGGACCAGATTAAATTAAAAATAGTCGTTTTCCCGATTTGACCATCTGGGGGGGAGTGGGGGCCGGTTAATTCGGGAAAAATAGAAAAAATGAAGTATTTTTAACTTATGAGCGAGTGATTGGATCTTAATGAAATTTGATGTTTGGAATGATATTGTGTCTCAGAGCTCTTATTTTAAATCCCGACTGGTTCTGATGACATTTGGGGGAGTTGGAGGGGGGAAACCTAAAATCTTGGAAAACACTTATAGTGGAGGGATCGGGATGAAACTTGATGGGAAAAATAAGCGCAAGTCCCAGATACATGATTGACATAATCGGAACTGATTTGCTCTCTTTGGGGTAGTTGGGGGGGGGGGGGTAATTCTTAAAAATTAGAAAAATTAGGTATTTTCAACTTACGAACGGGTTATCGGATCTCAATGAAATTTGATGTTTAGAAGGATATCGTGTCTTAGAGCTCTTATTTTAAATCCCGACCGGATCTGGTGATGGGGGTGGGGAGTTGGGAGGGGGAAACCTAAAACTTGGAAAACACTTAGAGTGGAGGGATCGGGATGAAACATGATGGGAAAAATAAACACAAGTCCTAGATAGATGATTGACATAAACGGAACGGATCCGCTCTCTTTTGGGTAGTTAGGGGGGGGGGGTATTTCTGAAAAATAAAAAAAAAATGAGGTATTTTTAACTTACGAACGGGTGATCGGATCTCAATGAAATTTGATATTTAGAAGGATATCGTGGCTCAGAGCTCTTATTTTAAACCCGACCGGATCTGGTGACATTGGGGGGGGGGGGAGTTGGGAGGGAAAAACCTAAAAATTGGAAAACACTTGGAAAACACTACACTAAGCTTTAGCGTAAAGAGCGAGGGATTGCGGAGGGGACAACTCATTTCATATACGGAGTAATTTCTGTTCGTTTTAAGTTTTAATGTCGCTCCTTACTTTCAGCTAAAAAAAAATTAGTTTTTTTTTATTTAATCAAAATAAGAATCAGTACATAAACAAAGTTTTACAATGAACAAATTTTGGGCACTTAATAAACTAGTCTTTTACAAACAGAGCTTGGAATTACATAAGTGTTTATGAATTTGGAAACAAAAGCCAACAAAGCGGGGATTCCCCAAAAGTTGTGTCTGGTACCACCTCCCCTTAAAAACTCGTCAGTAGGCATTAACAAACTTTTCAGTTTGTTTATCTACTGACTCTTATCAGTGATTATATTTTTAACCAATCGGAATCACACTTCGTGATTCCGATTGGTTGAAAAAGATAATCACTGATAAGAATCAGTAGATAAACAAAGTTTGGGCTCTTAATAAACTAGTATTTTACAAACAGAGCTTGGAATTACATAAGCGTTTATGAATTTGGAAACCACATCAAACAAAGCGGGGATTCCCAGAAGGCTGTGTCTGGTACCTCTTCCCCTTAAATGGAATCACACTTCGTGATTCCGATTGGTTGAAAAGAATAATCACTGATAAGAATCAGTGGATAAACAAAGTTTGGGCTCTTAATAAACTAGTCTTTGACAAACAGAGCTTGGAATTACATAAGTGTTAACGAATTTGGAAACTACAGAAAAAAAAGTGGGGATTCCCCAAAAGTTGTGTCTGGTACCATTTCCCCTTAAAAACTTATCAGTGGCTAATAAAAAACTTTTCAGTTTGTTTATCTACTGATTCTTATCAGTGATTACATAAAAAAACTATTTTTTTAACTTAAAGTAAGGAGCGACATTAAAACTTAAAACGAACAGAAATTACTCCGTATATGAAATGGGTTGTCCCCTCTGCAATCCCTCGCTCTTTACGCTAAAGCTTTTAATTGTTTTAAAAATCAGAATTGTGGCAAAGAGTCAAACTTTAGCGTAAAGGGCGAGGGATTGCAGAGGGGACAACCCATTTCATATACGGAGTAATTTCTGTTCGTTTTAAGTTTTAATGTCGCTCCTGACTTTCAGTTAAAAAACTAGTTTTTATGGCACTTGGTATTAACCAAGTAACATATAGCAGTCGCCAATTCTGTCGGTCGGTCTGTCGGTCTGTCGGTCCCGGTTTTGCTACTTTAGGCACTTCCAGGTAAGCTAGGACGATGAAATTTGGCAAGCGTATCAGGGACCGGACCAGATTAAATTAAGATAGTCGTTTTCCCGATTTGGCCATCTGGGGGGGAGTGGGGGCCCGGTTAATTCGCAAATAATAGAAAAAATGAAGTATTTTTAACTTATCAGCGGGTGATTGGATCTTAATGAAATTTGATTTTTGGAATGATATTGTGTCTCAGAGCTCTTATTTTAAATCCCGACCGGATCTGATGACATTGGGGGGAGTTGGAGGGAGAAAACCTAAAGTCCCGGTTTTTCTACTTTAGGCACTTCCAGGTAAGCTAGGACGATGAAATTTGGCAAGCGTATCAGGGACCGGACCAGATTAAATTAAAAATAGTCGTTTTCCCGATTTGACCATCTGGGGGGGGGGAGTGGGGGCCGGTTAATTCGGAAAAAATAGAAAAAATGAAGTATTTTTAACTTATGAGCGAGTGATTGGATCTTAATGAAATTTGATGTTTGGAATGATATTGTGTCTCAGAGCTCTTATTTTAAATCCCGACTGGGTCTGATGACATTGGGGGGAGTTGGAGGGGGGAAACCTAAAATCTTGGAAAACACTTATAGTGGAAGGATCGGGATGAAACTTGATGGGAAAAATAAGCGCAAGTCCCAGATACATGATTGACATAATCGGAACTGATTTGCTCTCTTTGGGGTAGTTGGGGGGGGGGGGTAATTCTTAAAAATTAGAAAAATTAGGTATTTTCAACTTACGAACGGGTTATCGGATCTCAATGAAATTTGATGTTTAGAAGGATATCGTGTCTTAGAGCTCTTATTTTAAATCCCGACCGGATCTGGTGATGGGGGTGGGGAGTTGGGAGGGGGAAACCTAAAACTTGGAAAACACTTAGAGTGGAGGGATCGGGTGAAACATGGTGGGAAAAATAAACACAAGTCCTAGATAGATGATTGACATAAACGGAACGGATCCGCTCTCTTTTGGGTAGTTGGGGGGGGGGGGGGGTATTTCTGAAAAATAAAAAAAATGAGGTATTTTTAACTTACGAACGGGTGATCGGATCTCAATGAAATTTGATATTTAGAAGGATATCGTGGCTCAGAGCTCTTATTTTAAACCCGACCGGATCTGGTGACATTGGGGGGGGGAGTTGGGAGGGAAAAACCTAAAAATTGGAAAACACTTAGAGTGGAGGGATCGTGATTAAACTTGGTGGAAAAAAACACGAGTCCTACATACATGATTGACATAACCAGAACGGATCTGCTCTCTTTGGGGTAGTTGGGGGGGGGTTAATTCTGAAAAATGAGAAAAAATGAGGTATTTTTAACTTACGAACGGGTGATTGGATCTCCATGAAATTTGATTTTTAGAAGGATATCGTGTCTCAAAGCTCTTATTTTAAATCCTGACCGGATCTGGTGACATTGGGGGAAGTTTGGGGTGGGGAAACCTAAAATGATGGGAAACGCTTAGATAGGAGGGATTGGGATGAAACTTGGTTGGAAAAATAAGCAGAAGTCTTGCATACGTGATTTACATAATTGGAACGGATCCGCTCAATTGCGGGGGGGGGGGTAATTCTGAAAAATAAGAAAAATGACGTATTTTTAACTTACGAAGGAGTGATCGGATCTTCATGAAACTTCATATTTAGAAGGACCTCGTAACTCCGATATCTTATTTTAAATCTCAACCGGATCAAGCGTAATTGGGGGGGGGGCAGTTGGGGGGACCGGAAATCTTAGAAAATACTTAAAGCGGTGAGATCAGGATGAAACTGGATGGGAAGAGTAGAAACCTGTCTAAGATACGTGACTGACATAACTGGACCGGATCTGCTCTCTTTGGTGGAATTGGGGGGGGGGTAATATTGAAAATTGAGGTATTTGTAACTTACGAAAGGGTGACCAGATCTTAATGAAATTTGATATTTAGAAGGATCTTGTGCTTTAAAGTTCTAATTTCAAATTCCGACCAGATCCTTTGACATTCGGGTGAGTTCGAGGGGGGAACCGGAATTCTTGGAAAACATGAAAATTGGAGTATTTATATATTACGAATAGATGATTGGATCATAATGAAATTTGATTTTTAGAAGGAATTCATGTCTCAGAGCTCTTATTTCAAATCCCGACCAGATCTTTTGACATTGTGGGGATTTGGAGGGGGAAAATCTTGGAAAAACATTTGGAGTGTAGGAATCGGGATGAAGCTTGGTGGATAGAATAAACAAATGTCCTTGATACTTGATTGACAGAATCGTACTGGATTCGCTCTCTTTGGGGGAGTTGGGGGGAGGGGTTCAGTGATTTGGCCAGTTCGGTGCTTCTGGACGTGATAGGGCGATGAAAATTGGTTGGCGTGTCAAGGAGCTGCACAATTTGACTTGATAAAGTCGTTTTCCCAGATTCGACCATCTGGGGGGCAAAAGGGAGAGGAAAAATTAGAAAAAATTAGGTATTTATAACTTACGAGTGGGTGATCGGATCTTAATGAATTTTGATATTTAGAAGGACTTTGTGACTCAGAGCTCTTATTTTAAATCTTGACCGGCATTAAGCCTCTTATTTTGCTTTTTAAATCAATCTATTGATTCATAGAATTTTGTTAGAACTCATACCATATGATCTCTTGGCTCTTAGCTCTTCCCGCCTCGTCACAAGTGCCATATGAGCTCTTAGCTCTTGTTTCTGTAATTTCTGAACGTTTTTGAATTAATGCATGTTTGATTTTGGCTCTCCAAACATAAATTATTAAAATGAAATTTGCATATTAATTCCTTTTTTGGCTCAATGGCTTTCTCTTAGTTTTGATCAGACGATTTTGAGAAATAAGGGATGGGGAAGGAGGCCTAGTTGCCATACAATTTTTCGGTTACATAAAAAGGCAACTATAAATTTTAATTTTTCACGAATTTTTTTATTAGTAAAAAATATACGTAACTAAAGAATTAACTTACGTAACAAACTTTCATATTCTTTAATTTTTTATTATGTATATGAGGGGGTTTGTACCCTCGTTAATACCTCGCTCTTTACACTAAATCGTAAGTTTTGTCCCAATTCTTTAAGAATGACCCCTGAATCAGAAAGGCCGTAGAATAAATAGTTGAAATTACTAAAAATACTATAGCATAAAGAGCGAGGTATTTATCTCCTTCTGAATACCTCGCTCTTTATGCTAAAGTATTTTTAGAACCCCTCATATGCGTAATAATCTCTGTTTGTTTTAAGTTTCAATGCTACTCTATACTTTCAATTGAAAAAACTTTTCCATGTTTATTTTTTCATTGTTTTTTTTTTATAGTAATTTTAGAAAATCCTGCGTCCTTTTCATTGAATTTCTGTTCCCCCATGATATATTTCTCCAAGGAAAGATCCTCCCACATAGCCCCCTCCCCTCAACCCCACCCCCAAAGCCAAAAAAAAGCCCCCTGAAAACGACTGTACACTTCCCAATAACCATTATTATATGTTAACACTGGTCGAAGTTTATAACTTGCAGCCCCTCCCCCAGGGACTGTGGGGGAGTAAGTCATTCCCGAAGACATAGTTATTATGGTTATTGAATATGCATAACAAAATGGCTATCTCAAAATTTTTATCTGTTGATTTTAGAGAAAAAATGAGCGTGGGAGGGGGCCTAGGTGCCCTCAAATTTTTTGGTCACTTAAAAAGGGCACTAGAACTTTTCATTTCCGTTAGAATGAGCCCTCTTGCGACATTCTAGGACCACTTGGTCGATACGATGACCCCTGGGGAAAAAACACACAAAAAAAAAATAAACACGCACCCGTGATTTGTCTTCTGGCAAAAAAAACGAAATCCCACATTTTTGTAGATTAGACCTTGAAATTTTTTTTATAGGGTTCTCTGATACGCTGAATGCGATGGTGTGATTTTCGTTAAGATCCTATGACTTTCAGAGTTGGTAGATAAACAAACTGAAAAGTTTGTTAATGCCTACTGATAAGTTTTTAAGGGGAGGTGGTACCAGACACAACTTTTGGGGAATCCCCGCTTTGTTGGCTCTTGTTTCCAAATTCATAAACACTTATGTAATTCGAAGCTCTGTTTGTAAAAGACTAGTTTATTAAGTGCCCACAATTTGTTCATCTACTGAATCTTATCAGTAGATGAACGAAGTATGATTCCGAAGCTTATTATGAAGTATGATTCCGATTGGTTAAAAAGATAATCACTGATAAGAGTCAGTACAAAAACAAAGTTTGGGCACTTAATAAACTAGTTTTTTGCAAACAGAGCTTGGAATTCCCCTTAAAAACTTATCAGTGGCTAATAAAAAAACTTTTCAGTTTGTTTATCTACTGATTCTTATCAGTGATTATATTTTTCAACCAATCGGAATCACGAAGTGCAATAACGATTGGTTGGAATAATAATCACTGATCAGAATCAGTACATAAATATTCACATAGGTGTTTATAAATTTGGAAACAACAGCCAACAAAGCGGGGATTCCCCATAAGTTGTGGCTTTGTTGGCTGTTGTTTTCAAATTTATAAACACCTATGTCATTCCAAGCCTTGTTTGTAAAAGACTAGTTTATTAAGTGCCCAAACTTTATTTATGAACTGATTCTTATCAGTAACTGTCTAAAAAGACAATTATTTTATTATTTATTGGTGTTTCTTTATTTATTTTATTATTATTATTTTAAGTTTTTTATTAGCAACGGATAAGTTTTTAAGGGGAAGTTGTACCAGACACAACTTTTAAGGAATCCCCGATTTATTGGCTGATTTATTGTCGACTAATTTTTAGATTTATAAACACCTATGTGATTTCAAACCTTGTTTGTAAAAGACTAGTTTATTAAGTGTCCAAACTTTATTTATGTACTGATTCTTATCAGTGATTATCTTTAAAATCAATCAGAATTACACGTCGTGATTCCGATTGATTGAAAAAGATAATCACTGATAAGAATCAGTAGATAAACAAACTGAAAAGTTTGTTAATGCCTACTGATGAGTTCAAAAGGGGAGGTGGTACCAGACACAACTTTTGGGGAATCCCCGCTTTGTTGGCTGTTGTTTCCAAATTCATAAACACTTATGTAATTCGAAGCTCTGTTTGTAAAACACTAGTTTATTAAGTGCCCAAAATTTATTTATGTACTGATTCTTATCAGTGATTATCTTTTCAACCAATCGGAACTACACTTCGTGATTCCGATTGGTTAAAATAGATAATCACTGGTAAGAATGAGTAGATAAACAAACCGAAAAGTTTGTTATTAGCCACTGATAAGTTTTTAAGGGGAAGTGGTACCAGACACAACTTTTGGGGAATTCCCGCTTTGTTGGCTGTTGTTTCCGAATTCATAAACACTTATGTAATTCCAAGCTCTGTTTGTAAAAGACTAGTTTATTAAGTGCCCAAATTTGTTTATGTACTGACTCTGATCAGTGATTATATTTTTAACCAATCGGAATCACACTTCGTGATTCCGATTGGTTGAAAAAGATAATCACTGATAAGAATCAGTAGATAAACAAAGTTTGGGCTCTTAATAAACTAGTCTTTTACAAAAAAGGTTTGGGAGGACATGGCTGTTTATAAATTTGGAAACAAACTGAAAAGTTTGTTATTAGCCACTGGTAAGTTTTTAAGGAGAAGTGGTACCAGACACAGCTTTAAGTGCAATTCCAAGCTCTGTTTGTAAAAAACTAGTTTATTAAGTGCCCAAACTTTGTTTTTGTACTGACTCTTATCAGTGATTATCTTTTTAACCAATCGGAATCATACTTCGTGATTCTGATTGGTTGAAAAAGATAATCACTGAGAAGAATCAGTAGATGAACAAATTTTGGGCACTTAATAAACTAGTCTTTTACAAACAGAGCTTGGAATTACATAAGTGTTTATGAATTTGGAAACAACAGTCAACAAAGCGAGGATTCCCCAAAAGTTGTGCCTGGTACCACCTCCCCTTAACAAGAGCTAAGAGCTCATATGGCCCTTGTGACGGGTCGAGAAGAGCTAAGAGCCAAGAGATCATATGGTATGAGCTTTAACAAAATTCTATGAATCAATAGATTGATTTAAAAAGAAAAACAAGAGGCTTAATGCCGGTCAGGATTTAAAATAAGAGCTCTGAGTCACGATGTCCTTCTAAATATCAAAATTCATTAAGATCCGATCACCCACTCGTAAGTTATAAATACCTAATTTTTTCTAATTTTTCCTCTCCCTTTAGCCCCCAAGATGGTCGAATCTGGGAAAACGACTTTATCAAGTCAAATTGTGCAGCTCTCTGACACGCCTACCAATTTCCATCGTCCTAGCATGTCCAGAAGCACCAAACTCGCCAAGTCACTGAACCCCTCCCCCCCAACTCCACCAAAGAGAGCGAATCCAGTACGATTCTGTCAATCACGTACCAACGACATTTGATTATTCTAACCACCAAGCTTCATCCCGATTCCTCCACTCCAAGTGTTTTTCCAAGATTTCCCCCTCCAACTCCCCCCAATGTCAAAAGATCTGGTCGGGATTTGAAATAGGAGCTCTGAGACATGAATTCCTTCTAAAAATAAAATTTCATTAAGATCCGATCATCTATTCGTAAGATAAAAATACCCCAATTTTCACGTTTTCCAAAAATTCCGGTTTCCCCCTCCAACTCCCCCCAATGTCACAGGATCTGGTCGGAATTTAAAATTAGAACTTTAAAGCAGAAGATCCTTCTAAATATCAAATTTCATTAAGATCTGGTCACCCTTTCGTAAGTTACAAATACCTCAATTTTAAAAATTACCCCCCCCCCCCAATTCCACCAAAGAGAGCAGATCCGATCCGGTTATGTCAGTCACGTATCTTAGACAGGTTTCTATTCTTCCCATCCAGTTTCATCCTGATCTCACCGCTTTAAGTATTTTCTAAGATTTCCGGTCCCCCCTACTGTCCCCCCCTCAATTACGCTTGATCCGGTTAAGATTTAAAATAAGAGATCTGAGTTACAAGGTCCTTCTAAATAGGAAGTTTCATGAAGATCCGATCACTCCTTCGTAAGTTAAAAATACGTCATTTTTTCTTATTTTTCAGAATTAACCCCCCCCCCCCCAATAGAGCAGATCCGTTCCAATTATGTAAATCACGTATGTAAGATTTCTGATTAATTTCCCCACCAAGTTTCATCCCGATCCCTCCAATCTAAGCGTTTTCCATGATTTTAGGTTCCCCCACCCCAAACTTCCCCCAATGTCACCAGATCCGGTCAGGATTTAAAATAATTGCTTTGAGACACGATATTCTTCTAAATATCAAATTTCATTGAGATCCGATCACCAATTCATAAGTTAAAAATACCTCACTTTTTCTAATTTTTCAGAATTAACCCCTCCCCCAACTACCCCAAAGAGAGCGGGTCTGTTCCGTTTGTGTCAATCATGTATCTAGGACTTGTGTTTATTTTTCCCACCAAGTTTCATCCCGATCCCTCCACTCTAAGTGTTTTCCAAGTTTTAGGTTTCCCCCTCCCAACTCCCCCCCCCCATTTTCCCCAGATACGGTCGAGCTTTAAAATAAGAGCTCTAAGACATGATATCCTTCTAAACATCAAATTTCATTGAGATCCGATCACCCGTTCGTAAGTTAAAAATACAACATTTTTCCTAATTTTTCAGAAATATCCCCCCCCAACTACCCCAAAGAGAGCGGATCCGTTCCGATTATGTCAATCATGTATCTGGGACTTGTGCTTATTTTTCCCATCAAGTTTCATCCCAATCCCTCCACTCTAAGTGTTTTCCAAGATTTTAGGTTTCCCCCTCCAACTCCCCCCAATGTCATCAGATCCGGTCGGGATTTAAAATAAAAGCTCTGAGACACAATATATTTCCAAACATCAAATTTCATTAAGATCCCATCACCCGCTCATAAGTTAAAAATACTTCATTTTTCTATTCTTTACGAATTAACCGGGCCCCCACTCCCCCCCCCCCAGATGGTCAAATTGGGAAAACGACTATATCGAATTTAAGCTGGTCATGTCCCTGATATGACTGCCAAATTTAATCGTCCTAGCTTACCTGGAAGTGCCTAAAGTAGCAAAACCGGGACCGACAGACAGACCGACAGAATTGGCGATTGCTATATGTCACTTGGTTAATACCAAGTGCCATAAAAACTCATCAGTAGGCATTAACCAACTTTTCAGTTTGTTGATCTACTGATTCTTATCAGTAATTATCTTTTTCAATCAATCGGAATCACGAAGTGTAATTCCGCTTGATTTTAAAGATAATCACTGATAAGAATCAGTACATAAATAAAGTTTGGACACTTAATAAACTAGTCTTTTACAAACAAGGTTTGAAATCACATAGGTGTTTATAAATTTAACAATTAATCGACAATAAATCAGCCAATAAATCGGGGATTCCTTAAAAGTTGTGTCTGGTACCACTTCCCCTTAATAATTTATCAGTTGCTAATAAAAAAACTTAAAATAATAATAATAAAATAAATGAAGAAACACCAATAAATAATAAAATAATTGTCTTTTTAGACAGTTACTGAAAGAATCAGTACATAAATAAAGTTTGGGCACTTAATAAACTAGTCTTTCAAACAGTTCGTGGTAACGAACTGTAGTAAGGACCGACCCGGCTCAATAGTAACCAAAACTCTAAAAAATAGAATTTTGATATCAATAGCTACATCAAAAGAATCGCATTTTAATGCTGATTTTAAATATATAAGTTTCATCAAGTTTAGTCTTACCCATCAAAAGTTACGAGCCTGAGAAAATTTGCCTTATTTAGGAAAATAGGGGGAAACATCCCCTAAAAGTCGTAGGATCTTAACGAAAATGACATCATCAGATTCAGCGTATCAGAGAACCCTACTGTAAAAGTTTCAAGATCCTATCTACAAAAATGTGGAATTTTGTATTTTTTGCCAGAAGACAAATCACGGGTGCGTGTTTATTTGTTTGTTTGTTTTTTTTTTCCCCAGGGGTCATCGTATCGACCAAGTGGTCCTAGAATGTCGCAAGAGGGCTCATTCTAACGGAAATGAAAAGTTCTAGTGCCCTTTTTAAGTGACCAAAAAAATTGGAGGGCATCTAGGCCCCCTCCCACGCTCATTTTTTCCCAAAGTCAACGGATCTAAATTTTTAGATAGCCATTTTGTTCAGCATAGTCGAAAACCATAATAACTATGTCTTTGGAGATGACTTACTCCCCCACAGTCCCTGGGGGAGGGGCTGCAAGTTACAAACTTTGACCAGTGTTTACATATAATAATGGTTATTGGGAAGTGTACAGACGTTTTCAGAGGGGATTTTTTTGGTTTTGGGGTAGGGTTGAGAGGAGGGGGCTATGTGGGAGGATCTTTCCTTGGAGAAATATGTCACGGGGGAGGAAAAATTCAATGAGAAGGGCGCAGGGCGCAGGACGAATCTGGTCACGTTAGAAAAAACGTCAAATTCAGAGCTTAATATACAATGCTGGTGTTCGGAGCCTCTCTATTATGGAGTATAATTTGAAAATAACACAACTATACGAGCAATAAAACATATATACCACAACCATAACTCAACTAACAAAAGAACTGCTAAGAGATAACACAACTATAAAGCGAAAACAGGTGAAAACTAACGGGAAAATAAACGAACTAAGAGGTGGAAGGGGCCCAGAGAAAAAATATAATCCTTTTCCAATTTTGAGCCTAACTTCCGCAAAGGAGTAATAATGTCAGAAGCCCCGAAATACCGAATTATTTTCTTTTTCCTATAAGACCAGGGTAAATGAAACAGAAACTTACAATAGCGGAAATATAATATACACAATTCAGCCAGATCTTGTCTTTTTTTCAGGATAGGTGAAATACCAGATAGGAAAAGTATTGAATGGTCGCAAAAACTAGTGTATAGCAATGCGAGCGCTTTTCGATAATAATGACCACGATTAGCTACTATTTTACCATAACCCGCTTTAAATTTTCTTTAATATGCCGTACAATATTGATCCTAAAAGCTAGTAGATTCCAATAAATATGAATGCTTGACCGCCGCAAATCAGAGACACAATGAATGGAGAAGTAAGAACGCGGATTTCAAATGGGCATAGACTTTCAAACAGTTCGTGGTAACGAACTTAGTAAGGAGCGACCCGGCTCAATAGTAAACGAAGCTCTAAAAAAAGGAATTTTGATGCTAAAAGATACATCAAAAGAATAGGATTTTCATGCTGATTCTAAATATATAAGTTTCATCAAATTTAGTCTTTGTCATCAAAAGTTACGAGCCTGAGAAAATTTGCCTTATTTTGGAAAATAGAGGGAAACACCCCCTAAAAGTCATAAGATCTTAACGAAAATAACACCATCGCATTCAGCGTATCAGAGAACCCTATAGCAAAAATTTCAAGCTCCTATCTACAAAAATGTAGGATTTCGTATTTTTTGCCAGAAGACAAATCACGGGTGCGTGTTTATTTGTTTGTTTGTTTTTTTTTTCCCAGGGGTCATCATATCGACCAAGTGGTCCCAGAATGTCGCAAGAGGGCTCATTCTAACGGAAATGAAAAGTTCGAGTGCCCTTTTTAAGTGACCGAAAAAATTGGAGGGCACCTAGGCCCCCTCCCACGCTCATTTTTATCCAAAAGTCAGCGGATCAAAATTTTGAGATAGCCATTTTGTTTCGCATAGTCGAAAACCATAATAATTATGTCTTTAGGAAGGATTTACTCCCCCATAATCCCTGGGGGAGGGGCTGCAAGTTACAAACTTTGACCCGTGTTTACATACAGTAATGGTCATTGGGAAGTGTACAGACGTTTTCAGGGGGATTTTTTTGTTTGGGGATGGGGTTGAGGGGAAGGGGCTACGTGGGAGGATCTTTCCTTGGAGGAATATATCATGGGGGAAGAAAAATTCAATGAAAAGGGCGCAGGATTTTCTAACATTACTATAAAAAAACAATGAAAAAATAAACATGAAAACGTTTTTTCAATTGAAAGTAAGGAGTAGCATTGAAACTTAAAACGAACAGAGATTATTACGCATATAAGGGGTTCTAAAAATACTTTAGCATAAAGAGCGAGGTATTTACGATTTAGGTATAAATAGGTATTTATGCTGAAGTATTTTTAGTAATTTCAACTATTTATTCTACGGCCTTTCTAATTCAGGGGTCATTCTTAAATAATTGGGACAAAATTTACGATTTAGTGTAAAGAGCGAGGTATTAACGAGGGTACAAACCCCCTCGTATACATAATAAAATATAAGAATATAAAAGTGTGTTACGTAAGTTAATTCTTAAGTTACGTATATTTTTATTTTTTACTGATAAAAACGTTCGTTAAAAACTAAAAGTTCTAGTTGCCTTTTTAAGTAACCGAAAAATTGGAGGGCAACTAGGACTCCTTCCCCACCCCTTATTTTTCAAAATCGTCTGATCAAAACTAAGAGAAAGTCATTTAGCCAAAAAAAGAATTAATATACAAATTTTATTTTAATAATTTATGTGCGGAGAGCCAAAATCAAACATGTATTAATTAAAAAACGTTCAGAAATTAAATAAAAAAACTTAGTTTTTTCAACTGAAAGTGAGGAGCGACATTAAAACTTAAAACGAACAGAAATTACTCCGTATATGAAATGGGTTGTCCTCTCCGCAATCCCTCGCTCTTTACGCTAAAGCTTTTAATTGTTTTAAAAAGCAGAATTGTGGCAAAGAATAGAACTTTAGCGTAAAGAGCGAAGGATTGCGGAGGGGATTATGAAGGCTTTTGCCAGAGTTGATTACGAGATTATATTGGCTAAGCTTGAAAATGCTGGAATTCGTTTAAAAGTCTCAAATTGATCGCTTTATTTCTTGAGGGAAGAACACAAAGAGTAGAACTGGGCAAAGTCCAGTCAGAAGAGAAGGTAGTAAAGTGCAGTCGGCCACATGGGTCTGTCTTGGGTCCCCTATTATTTCTTGTATACATTAGTGATCTAAATGGAAGCCTCAAATAGCTGTCAATGCCGAGGTACAATAATGGCCTGGCACGACCAATCCTTCCAAGTGTTGCTGATGATACTTAGTTTACAATGGCTACGAAAACAGAAGCGGATTTGAAAAATGGCATAAACAAGGAATGGTGATAATCGAGGGGTGGATGCGAGTGAACAAAGTGTTATTTAATTAGAAGAAAACAATGTTCATGTTATATGGCAGAAGTGCAAATTGATATCCACGGATTGAATACATCAAGTTGGAAAATGGACGCATAAAACGGACGAATATTGTAAAGTATCTTGGTGTTATGGTATATGAATGCCTAAGTTTTGCATTTGTATTATAATAGCCTACTATATTACAATTATAATTACTATTTCTAATTGTGTATTATAACTTCTATAAGTATTATTTATAACTTCCCCTTAAAAATTTTTTAAGGATGACCATTGACAAACTTATCAGTTTGTTTATTTACTGATTCTTATCATTGATTATCTTTTTCGACCAATTGGAATCACGCATCGTGATTCCGATTGGTTTAAAAAGGTAGTCAAAAATAATAATCAGTACATAAACAAAGTTTTGCACTTAATAATCTGGTCTTTTACAAACAGAGCTTGGAATCACCTAGGTGTTTATGAATTTGGAAACAACAGCCCACAAAGCGGGGATTCACCAAAAGTTGTGTCTGGTACCACTTCCCCTTAAAAACTTATCAGTGGTCATTGACAAACTTATCATATTGTTTATCTACAGATTCTTATCAATGATTATCTTTTTCAACCAATTGGAATCAGGAAGTGTGATTCCGATTGGTTTAAAAAGATAATCAAAAATAAGAATCAGTACATAAACAAAGTATTGCACTTATAAACTCGTCTTTTACAAACAATGTTTGAAATCACATAGGTGTTTATAAATTTAACAATTAATCGACAATAAATCAGCCAATAAATCGGGGATTCCTTAAAAGTTGTGTCTGGTACCACTCCCCCTTAAAAACTGATTAGTAGCCATTAAAAAACTTGTCAGTTTGTTTGTCAACTGATTCTTATCAGTGATTATCTTTTTCAACCAATCAAAATCACGAAGTGTGATTCCGATTGGTTAAAAAGATAATCACTGATAAGAATCAGTACATAAACCCCGTTTGGACACTTAATAAACTAGTCTTTTACAAACAAGGCTTGGCATGACATAGGTGTTTATAAATTTGGAAACAACAGCCAACAAAGCGAGGATTTCCCAAAATTTGTGTGTGGCACCACTTCCCTTAAAAACTTATCAGTGGCCATCAATAAACTTTTCAGTTTATTTACCTAGTGATTCTTATAGGTTATTATCTTTTTCATGATTCTGATTGGTTTAAAAGGGTAATCAAAAATAAGAATCAGTACATAAACAAAGTTTTACACTTTATAAACCAGTCCTTTACAAACAGAGCTTGGAATCACATAAGTGTTTATGAATATGGGAACAACAGCCAACAAAGAGGGGATTCCCTAAAAGTTTCGTCTGGTACCACTTCCCCTTAAAAACTTATCAGTGGCCATTAATAAACTTATCAGTTTGTTTATCTACGGATTCTTATCAGTGATTATCTTTTTCAACCAATCAGAATCACGATGCGCGATTCCGATTGGTTAAAAGATAATCACAGATAAGAATCAGTACATAAACAAAGTTTGGGCACTTAATAAACTAGTCTTTTACAAACAGAGCTTGGAATTACATAAGTGTTTATGAATCTGTAAAAAACAGCTAACAAAGAGGGGATTCCCTATAAGTATTGTCTGGTACCACTTCCCCTTAAAAATTAAATTTGAGTTTATGAATTTGGAAAGAACAGCCAATAAATCGTGGACTCCTCAAAAGTTGTGTCTGGTACCACTTCCCCTTAAACAACTCATTAGTGGCCACTAACAAACTTGTCAGTTTGTTTATCTACTGATCCGAGGGGTGGATGCGAGTGAACAAGTGTTATTTAATCAGAAGAAAAGTACAAATTGCTATCCATGGATTGAATATATTAAGTTGGAAAATGGACCCATAAAACGGACGAGTATTGTAAAGTATCTTGGTGTTATGGTATATGAATGCCTAAGTTTTGCATTTGTATTATAATAGCCTTCTATATTACATTTATAGTTACTATTTAGAATTGCATTTATAATCGTAGTTTTTGAAAAGTTGAATTTTTTAGTCAATTTTGATTGAGGAGCAACATCCAAAATATGCTTCAAATTTTTGTAATTTTATGCAAAAGGATAGATCTCATACTGTGAATAAATAATTTATTTAAGTATTTTTTAAACGAAATTCAATTTGATAACTGCAAATTGAAATAGGGTGAACTTGGGTTAATCCGAGACAGGGGTACCTCCGACACCCCGTCTTATTTGGCTCAATGATCAAAGATGTCTTTGGTTCCGTATGCTATCATCATCCTTTAGCTTGGGTACTTGACAACAGTGTTCAATATTTCTGCCATTTTCGATTCCTTTTGTAATAAAGCAATTGCAAACTTTCGAGTAGGACATTTTATTGCCACTAGGTAGTTAGCAAATGTTAAGTGATAGTGTAGAAAATACAGGGACGATAAAATGATTGTAAATAGCTGATAAGTTACTGGGAAAATTTATGTGATTACTGTTATTTATTAGTATTTTATTCTCAAACCACTTAGGAGATACAAGGGGTGTCGGACTTACCCCAGAAAACCACAATTTGGGGTAAATCCGACATGTCAAACTAGAATTCAAGTATGGGATAAATTCCAACATGGGGTAGGCGGGTCGGGCTTACCCCATATTATACAAGTGGCTAGGTTTTGGCAATTCTGGCCTAGATTTCAGCGTTTTTGTCAACTGCTTACAGTGTTAACAATGCATATTATACATAATTTACGACACATTAATTGATCAAACAAAGAAGAAAAGAGATTTCTCCGACCTGCCCGCAATTACTCTTGGAACATCTCTGGAACTGCCCAATTATGTTGAGCAGAGCATGGCAAATTTACTGAAGGTGATGGAAAGTGGGGCATGGGGCTTTCCAAACAATGGTTCCTAGACGAAGTAAAAAAAAATATATCAATGAGAACAAAATCAGTACTCATTCCACAAAGAATCGACCAGATTAAGACTGTGGTGTGGGTTTAAGAAAAGAAACAACACCTCGCTTAAGGAGCCTGAGCAACTTGAAAACCAGAAGGACTGCGCAATAAGCAGACCCACTCATCCTTCTAGGATCTTATGACTGCTACGAAAACAGTAGAAGAGCTTGACATCTCAGAGAAACCAGAATGTTGGTACAACTTGGACGAAACTTCGTTTTGTGGCGATCCTGATAGCCTTAAAATCAATGGGGCAAAAGGGTCACCAGCAAAGCAGTGAACTGGTGGCAATGGGTGTGATAACACGCATTTTCTTGCATGCATTCGTGCATCAGATTAGAAACTGCCACTATTGGTAATATTCTTGGGGGGAAAAACTTGGAGTCATCGCTACTTATTAAAGGCCATCCAGATACATATCTTTCAGCTACTAAGAAAGGATGGAAGACAGCAGAATTCTTCTATAACTGGTTTAAAGATGTTTTCCTACCTCAGGTGAAAGATAAAGCACTTTTTATTCTTGATGGCCTTGGGTCCCATTTATTGTTGGCACTTGTGGAGGGGCACATGCATTCCATGTTCTGCATCCCCTTTATAGGGTTAATTTGAAAGGGCTGAAATCATCCTATGAGCAAAAGCTTGTGAACTGGCAACAAGAACACCCAGATGACATCTTACCAAGTGAAGGACTCGTAAAATTTGGTGTCAGATCTGGGAAACTTACCTTACACCTTCACTGATCGAAAAATAATTTTAAACGACCAGAATTTAAGATTCCGTTATTCTAGTGCGTATCAACTGTAACATGATTGACAAGGCGAAGTTTGATCTAGCCAAGTTAAAACGATATGTTGAGATGAAGACATCAGAGACTCGGAATTTAACAAGAGCGACATCCTACGCGAATACTAAATAAATAAACAAATAATTTTATTGCCCACTATAAATAGACATGAAATGTCACACAATGGAGTGTGAAAAGATAATAAAAAGGAAAAGCCTATACAAATGACACACAATGTTAACAGAAAACAGTTAAAACAGAATATAAATAAACACTACCTTCAGAGGCGCTGGCTAATAGCTTGAAAAAGACTATGCTAATGATCGAATGATGAAGCAAACTGGTGGTTTTGTCTCATTGCAATCATTAAAGGGTTGCACAAGCTATACTTGGCTAAAGTGCTAGTGTTAAATGTCGAGGGTGGTAACCCAAAATTTACTTCGCATACTTAAAAAAGAGGGGTTTAATACGCTTCTTATCCCTATCAGTAAAAATAATTCAAAAAGGCGAAAGCACTAGAAAGTGAGGGGCTGCACAACCATTACATAAACACGAGCAAATACTGTGGTTATAACATGCCCTACAAAATATTAAAGCACGATAAGCCTTTCGAGCCTTTTCAGCCAAATTTCCGATCAGGCCTTCACGGATTGTCTTCGTATTATGGCCAATAGGGAGCCCAAGATAAGTGATTTGGAAGAAGAAATCACCTCATCCTAAACTTCACCTCAAGGGATCATCATCATTATCCTCAGGGTCAATACTTGTTATGTGTAGAAATAATTTTGAATAAGGAATCAAATGGTCCCACTTGTTTCTTGCTATATTGTTTAGCTAAAAGAGGAATTTTGCACCAAAAAACCTAATGGGGATTGTGTAAAGATTATCTTTTTTAATTTCATTGAAATAGGGATTTTTATCAATATATATATATATATATATATATATATATATATATATATATATATATATATATATATATATATATATATATATATATATATATGTGTGTGTGTGTGTATATAAAAATATATATATACATATATATATATATATATATATATATATATATATATATATATATATATATATATACATATACATATACATATATATATATATATATATATATATATATATATATATATATATATATATATATATATATATATATAATATATACACACAATATAATATAATACAATAAGAAACAAATAGCACCATTTCATTCTCTACTCAACACTATTTCCAGACATAATAGGTAATAATATGACAATTTTATCCCTCTTCCCTCCCTATTATGCCCAGACATCCAGGGGGCGGGGGAACTTACCAGGTTTGAACACCCCTTAAAAAAAAAGTAGCACCATTTCATTCTCTGATCAACACTATTTCCAGACATAATAGGTGCTACTATGACGTCTTTATCCATCTCCCCTCCCTATTATGCCCGGACATCCAAGGGGAGGGGGGTTACATGTTTGAACACCCCTTGAAATTTAACTGCATTTTATTTAAGTTTTTGTAGCCCCCCTCCCACATAATGAACAAAAATCCTGAACATGCCCTTGTTTTATAACAAAATGAGACACACACACACACAAAATGCAGACACTATAAAACAATCTTCTCTTCATAAATGCATGAGTATTTCTTTGGAAATTAAAGGAACTCCACACAATTTATATCCACCTTTTAGACCTGATGTTATGAAAGTTTTTTCATTGGTTTACTTCCAATATACTTCGATGTATGCTATGTGAGTAATATGTGACAATAATAAGAAACAAGCAGCACCATTTCATTCTCTGCTCAACATTATTTCCAGACATAATAGGTATTACTATGACAACTTTATCCCTCTCCCCTCCCTATTATGCCCAGACATCCAGGCTGAGGAGGAACTTATCAGTTTGAACACACCTTGAAATTTTCCTGCATTTTATTTAAGTTTTTGGTAACACCTCCCCCACCCACAAAATAAACAAAAATCTTGAATATGCCCTTGTTTTATAACCAAATGAGAGACACAAACACACACACACACACACACATGCATGAGTGTTTGTTTGGAAATTAAAGAAACTCCACACAATTCATGTTCATGTTTTAAACCTTTTGTTATGAAAGTTTTGTCATTGGTTTATTTCCAAGAAACTTTGGTGTATGTGAACAAAATCTCTGCTTTGCTCTGGCATACATTACACAATATCACTTAGCCGTCCTGGCTGAGTGGTTGGCACGCTGGCGTGGGCATTCTTTGTCCAAGGGGCATGGGTTCAATCCCAGTTGTGACAAGTTATTTAGTTTGGGACAAGGGTCAGTGGCGTGACTCTGTAAGCTCAGCCAGAGTCGACCCAGCTCTAAATGGGTACCTGGAGAAATTTAGGGAAAGGTAAGCAGTAAGGGTGTATGAAAGTACAGGATGGTTGGCTCCCAACCCCCCATCGCACTACCTGGCTGAAGGGCCACGAAACGGAGATCAGTATCGCTGGTTTGGACCTTAAGGGTCTAATGCCGTCTTGCTTACTACTTATCAATTACACCTAATGTGCTAACAAACTAGCCTATTTATGAGATAATTTGTACTTGCAGTTTGTGACATGAAAATGAGAGAAAATAGCTCAAGGATAAAGTTTAAGAAAAGGATTTGGACTTTCAGGTATAGTAGATCTGTGTTTGCTGTATGAAGTTTTACTTGCTGTTACTCAAACATTATTGATTGCTTGCAATTTGGTGTTAAATTGAAAATTCATGTGTTTATGTTTAACATTTGGAAGTTGTCATACAAATGGTTGTGAGCAGTTGAATACAGATGTTAATGACCTTCATAATTTTTTTTCAACACATCTTGATACAATTAGGATGGATTAAATGAGCTTATGATAAAATGTTGGTTGGATTAGATTTTTTTTTGTTTTTATTGAAAGCTTGGGTTACAAAATGAACTATATATATATATATATATATATATATATATATATATATATATATATATATAATATTTTCAACCCTAACTGAAGCCCTTCATTAGCTTTTTCACAGTTGTAAAAAAAATACTTGATTCTTTGAACTAAAAAAAGTCACAAATTACTGCCCTTGACTACATATAGAAGTTTGACATGACTGTGTTATGATGCGCACAGTTATTTTATGTTATTATGTGGCATAGTTATGTTATGACTGTGCTGCATGTTACATTATGCCTTATGTTAGCATTTGTCTTTACTTTATGTTTATATTTAGCCTAGTCTGGTCAAATATTTAGTATGTACCAACATTTAGCCTAAAATGTAAGCTAAGTTTTACTTATGGGGGGATTGTGACCCCTATGGAAGCAGCCTTCAAGTAGAAATGGAGGTTTAGGCTCCATTCCATATAACCTATATAGCATAAACAAGTAAGATATCTATATATATATATAAATAAGTTGTCTGTGTGTGTGTGTCGAGTGACGTCATGTTTGTGTGTCGACTGACGTCATATTTGTCGACTGACGAAATTACAGACCAGGACATCAGGACACAAATGACGACCGGGACACTGAGACATAGGGAATATAAATGATGATCGGGACACTCAAAGAGAAAGCAACCGGGACACAAGGAATGTCCAATTAGCAATCACCATCAATAAAGCACCAGGACACAAATGATGACCGGGACACAGGAAATATAAATGACGACCAGAACGCTCAAAGAGAAATTACAGACTGGGACACCGGAACACAAGTGACAACCAAGACAAAAATGACGACTGGGACACAGGGAATATAAATGACAACCGCGACACTCAAAGAGAAATTACAGACTGGGACAACAGGACACAAATGACAACCAGGACAAAGGGAAACAACAACAACGGGTATGCCGGGGGGCACAGGGGGATATATAAATGACGAAGGGGACACAGGGAATGTTTGATTAGCAATCACCATCAACAAAGCTCAAGGGCAATCATTAGAATAATGAGGTATAGATCTGAATACAGATTGTTTTTCCCATGGACAATTATATGTTGCATGTTCAAGAGTCAGTAAACCTGACAATCTATTTATATGCACAGACAATGGGACAGCCAAGAATGTTGTATATTTGCAAGTTTTACATAGTTCGTGAATTTGCAGGTTTTACATAGCTGTTGGGGTGGCGCAAAGCGCCACCCCAACAGCTAGTGAGATTATAAAAAGATAAAGTTATTGTTGTTACTTACACATCACAAAGGTTGTAATGGACAGCAGGCTTGCTACTCTATGGTGTATATGTTTTTGAATGAATCCAAAAAAAAAACCCAATGAATTAGCCCCCCAAAACCAATGGCCAAATTAATCCAATAATGGTACAATCCTGAATGAACCTTTCTTCTATTTATTTGGCTATATATAACAAAAAAAAACACTGACAACTGACAAAGGTGAATTCTCTTCTAGTTTCTTTCACAGGATTTCCAAGTTTAATAGGAAGATGCCAATCAAATTTCTTAAAGGAATCCTTATTTATTTTCACTGAAAACTTCCATGATTTTTCTATGAAATTTGAGCTTGATTTCTAATGTATTTTTTAGCTTTTGGTTTCTCCCTTTTTATTATTTACTGAATGTTATCACCCAATTGCCAATCTTATTAGCCTACAAACAAATATATCAATGCAAAAGTACAAAATTAGCAAATTTTTGCATATAGCCTTGAGCTATATTTGGCCTTGCTAGAAGAAAGGGGGATGGTATTGCAATAATAGTGAAAAAAAAATATTTAGAAAGAGTATTGAACTAGTTTAATTCATTTTGCTCTTTTTTCAGATTTGTTTTATTAAATTTTGCTACTACAAAGCTATGGGTAATTTGATTCATATTTATCAATTTTTTGGAACAAAACAACATGATTTACCTTTTTTATGCTTAAAAACCACCCATGAGAAAAAAAAGGAAATTGAAAGATGAATAAAATGTCAAATTTGTTGAAATTAATCATAATATTTCCATACCTTTGAAATATATGACTATGAAATACAAACTCAGCACTTGATATTGACTTGACTGGTATGTTTCATCTAAATTCCAGCCAAAAAAGAATAGGCATTTTAATAAGAAATAAATTACAACATTAAATTTGTAGCTGACAACATAATTTAGCTAGGATGAAAGAAATTCATCCTAGAATTCACTTGATCTTCAGCCTTTTCTTCACTTGATGCATTTTTATAATATCTCATTATTCAGCAAATCAGCCCATAGTAATTGAAAGTTAAAAAAGTGTTTCTAAGAAAAAGTGGCAAGTAAAAATAAAACAATTGCCATTTGTAGCTGATTAAGGAATGGTAATTATTAATTTCAGTATAAGCCAAGAGAAAGAATCATGTTAAGAAAACAATTCATGCTTCATAATATGAAGAATAATTGAACCTATAACATTTAGCATGCAGTCCTGCTGAACTTCACCTGCTACTCCATCAGGTGTAAATGTATAGGCCAAGTTATGTATTTTCAATGCATTCTGCCACCTGTCACTTGTTTTTTCCAGTTCTTGTCTTGTCACTGTTCACTCAATTTATAGGTACATGGGTTGAAACAAGAGAGACACATTGGGAGTAGTAGATGGGAAACATACAAAGGAAACAGCAAAATTCAAAAATTAATCAAATAAGATAATCATCCTAAAATACCATTTACCTGACGCATGATATCAGCAAATCTGTTACCGCAAAAAAAAAAAGACTAAATAGTAAATAAATAGCTAGCTTGTGGCTATATATTTGCATATAAGGGGGTTGGGGTAAAGTATAGCAGGGCTGTAAGCAAAGTGTGTTAGCTACAATAATTCTGCATATTATAAAGTATAATTGTCTTATTAGCATGCTTTACTCTCTACAGGTCCTTCTCTAAACATATTCCATTTTTCTTTAGTCTTAATAGTTAACTTTAATTAGCCTAGGAAAACTAATTAGCACAGATTTTTAAAAAGACCCAGAAACCCCCTCAAAATGACATCAGTTATGCTGCAGTGATTTTGGAGGTTTGCAAACTTTATTAAAAGAATAATATTTCAATATGTTTTAGCAAAAGCCTAACTTAATAGCTTAACTTTTGGTTAGTCTATTATGGACTGTTTTACCTTTGGGGATCCATTCTCCCCTAGAAGCAATTACTGAATTATGAAAAGAGGACAGAAAGGGCATCAAGTAATTTATTCACTTTCATCCTAGGCTAGGTAAATTATGCTATCACCAACAAATTTACCAATATCATTTTTTAGATTTAGAATGGAATTTCAGAGGTAATGATTAGTGTATTCAAAGAAATAGAAACAGCATTAAGGGATGCATCAAAGGGTAGGGTTATGTCCATCTTCCAGATGGCAGATTATTCAAGAAAAGGAAAAAAAAATTCCAGAATTATGGAAAAAGTAAATTTTGATTGGAACCAAAATTATTTTGAAAAAAAATAGCCTGTTGCATATAGCACAACATGGTTTTAGGAAGAAGAGGTCTTGTATTACTTGGCTAATGGATGTTTTCAAATTAATGATTTTCAAATGATGGCTAACTTATGTCAAAAGCTTGATTGGGTTTATGTTTGATTTTTGTAAGGCATTTGTCAAGGGTATCAATACCTCTACTGTTGAAGAAATGTAAAAAGTATGGGATTGGATTGAGAACTCTGCCTTGGATTACAGATCACCTAGTGCCTAAGATTACCTAATACAGATTAATTACAGATTACCTGATACAGATTAATTACAGATTACCTGATAGATAGGTAACAGAGTGTTAGGGTTGGTGAAGCTTTATCTTAAAAAGTTTAGTGTTTTAAGTGGAGTTCTTCAGGGTAGTTTAGGATCAGTTCTGTCTTAGCCTATATATTATAAATGATATACCACAAACAGTTTAACAAAACCAAAATGTTTGCTGATGATGTAAAGCTTTACCATGGGTGTGCTGTTACCATGCTGTTACCATGTTACAAAGCTGTTACATGCTGTTACAAAGTACCATGTGGTGTGTAAAGTACCATGGTACCATGGGTGTGTACCATGGGTGTCTCAAATATGTGGCTCTTTTATGGGATGATATAAATGCATTGGTTAATTGGTGTAATTCAAATTCAATTACTACTGGTCAGGGAAAATGCCATGTAGTGAACTATCTAGTGAATGCAGTAGTGAAACTAGTGTTCTATTTGTGAAATTGTAATATGTTCTGTTGATCCTATTAGGGACCTTTGTATTGTTTTTGATAATAAGCTTAAGTTCAATAATAAGTATTAGCTGTAGGCTATTATGTAAAGTCAATTAGTTTGCTTTGTATCACACAACCAACTGTTGAATACTGCACATCTATGTGGTATCCAACAAGAAAATCTGATTCAGAACCTGTTAAATAATTACAAAAATAGGCATCAAAATTTGTTCCTTATTAGAAGTACTTGCCTTATGAGTGTAGACTAAGATGTTTGAGTTCCAAAATTTACTTTATCTTTGAAATTAACAAGGGATACATTAGACATAGGTGTTGATAATTGGTCTTTTAGTGATTTCTATTAGTTTAGCCACATGGCAAAATTCATTAAAATTGTATCAGAAAAGGGTTTAACGAAAGGTTGGACAGGGTTCATTTGTAAATTGGTCCATTAAATCATGAAACATGTTACATGATCATTTTGTTTCAAGAAATAATGTTACAGCTTTGGCTGAAACCTCTTTTATGAAGGGCAGTATATAGAACCATAATATTTATGGCATTTGTATGATTTGCTTTACTCACTGCCCCTAAAAAGAGTCTAGTGAATTTGTCTCTTTGTGTGTTCTGGCGGGGGGTTTTTCTCTCATTTTTTGTAATGAGTTCAGCTTAAGGAGTTTATTAGTTAATTGTGGTACCAATTAATGGGCCTACCCAGGGGTTCAATTCTTGTATAGCCTACTGTATTTTGTGCATTGTTGTTTATTGTTTTGTTCACTGTTAATTTATGATGAGACAAGCCTATGGCTTACTCTGTTTTTTGTTTAAAATAAATAAAATAAGTTTATCATAAGCTACAGAGTATTCTTATCAAAATTGTTGATAGCCAAACAATAGGTAATTCATGATCTTATCATGAATCATCTTAATTGGCATGCCATAGCATGAGTAATTTCTTCAAGGCCATCAAAGGTCAGCACCTTCTGGAAGGGGGGGAACAGGTAGGCTAGGTGAGCTTTTCAGGTTATATTTTATGATCCAGGCCCACTCCCAAGATATTTAAGTCATTTGATCAATAAATTCCGAGAAAGCAAAATGGGCTCCGTGAATTAACTTAAAGTAATTGAAGAATTCAACAAACCATTCAGATATCCTAAGCTAACGAAGTTCTAAGAATTTCAAATCTTTTGGCAGTAACGTCGACAGTGTTGCCGGCGCTCTGATGAAAAGGTACCACAAACCGCCTTAAAATTGTACCACGATCAAAAAATTATACCATATCTAATTTTTCGCGTGGTGCGCTACGCGCGAGCCGCAAAAATGTTTTTGAGGTGTCCGCAACACGCAGAAAATCGAAAAAGTACATTACAATAAAGAAAATAAGGTATCAGATATCTTCTATCAAAGATGTTTGAGAAATCCAAATATCCCCCAGCGGAGACCATTTCGGTGTCACTCCTGCAAATAGTAGAATTTCTATTTAATAATGAATAATCAACAACCTTAGTTTTTATCTTCAAAACCGAACTGAAACAGCTTAACTTTCCAAATATAGGCTCAAAATTACGTATAACATACAAAACACTGCCAAATAAGTACAGTTGAGGAACTTTGATGTATTACAGATATAGAAAAAAAAACTAAAAAACGAGAAACAAGAACAGCAAGTAAAAACTGGATGGGCGGAAATGAACTGCAATCAAATGCCTATATGGCACGAATGGTCATCATCTGAGTCAGAAACCGTACCGTAACTTTGCAGATTTCTTATTTCCTCTTCCAGTACTTCTTCAATTAAAGTGTGTCACTATGCTTATTGATGGCTTCCAGTCCTTGGTAACAACTGTCTTAGCACCCATATGAGCATTCAGGGTAGTAAAGCCGAGTTCGTTTCTCAACTTGGTCTTGTTGAGATTGATAGAAGAAAAAGTCCTCTCGGCACAAGCCGAAGAATGAGGCAGGATCAAGATTTTCATCATGAGATTACCCAAGAATGGAAAACTTTTTACTTGAGGACTATTAAACCGTTCTATTATTTTAGACCAGAAATTAACCGAGTCGGAGTCCGCATGTTGCTTGATATAAGAGCAAAATGGCAAATGTTTCCATTCCTTGGCAAGATTTTCTATATCACTTTTCTTTACCAAATTTGGAAACTTGGCGTGTAGTGGGACAATGCTCAAGTTCCCATGGTTGGGAGGCTGTCTTTGGGTCTAGTCTGTCCTGGTTTTTAGTTGACGAGTACTTTGAACTAAGAATCCTTTTACTTAATTTGTCGCTCAGTTCTATCAAGTATTTTGTGCATGTTGTCTTGAAAGCAGTTGCAGCTTATAACGAAATCTTTTCGTTGAAAAACAGGATCTCTAAACGAATGCCACAGTCTACTTCTTTCATTTCTTGGAAATGCTGGGGTCCCTGAGATGTATCAGATATGCTTTTGTTTTCTCCACGTACAATGGCCTGAAAAAACGACTGACAATTGCTTTTTACAGCTCACTAGCCTGATTGTAGAGAATGTGAATTTTTGTCTCCTCCAATTGGAATTGTCTATTCAGGTCTGTAACAAACGGTAGCATGTATACAAGGAAAGCAAACAGGCTTTACAGATCGGTGACAGCAATTTCTCCGGAATAGCTGTGGATTTCGCTGGCTTGTTCCCTTTTTTGAAGGTTTCACTCCGAAAGAAAAGTATCAAGCATTCACATTGCTCAAGATAGCATAGAAGTACTGGGAGTTGGGAAATCCACCTATTTGTAGCATGGCACATAATCCTATGCTCGTCAAGCTCCGTGAATTTCTGTATTTCATTGAACTCTCCAGCCCTTTTAGGTCTTCTGCTAATGTAATTATAGATGTCCTGATAGAATTCTTCGACGCCTTCAGGTAGCTTCTGATTTGCTGCTCTAGCACCCAAATGAAATAAATGGAATGTGCATCAGAGGACAAATAGATTTGATAAGTCGAGCGAAAGCTTTGCTTGCAGACCACATTATCCTCCCATTATTACAAATGTATTGTCTGATGCAAAACAGATCATCTTTTGCTTTGGCACTGCAATTTCTTGAAACAGAAGGTTTGTTAGAGCAGTGTGTAGATCACCAGTTGTGCACTGCTGTGCTTCAATCATCTTCAAGAATGAGTCTTTCACAACTTTCTTCCATCCCCCAATCTGATCTTTCTTCACTTCATCGACATGAAGAGCTACAACCACTAGGTTATTGAAATTACTCACATCAGTACTCTTGTCAATTATTATAGAAAAACATTTTTTTTCATGAGGCGGCACAAGTCATCAAACACAACTTCTCCAATTATCGAATTTATTACGTGTGTGGTTTTTGTGTGACCAAACGGAACTCCCTTTACAATTTCAGAGTCAGCAAAAACCCTCTTCAAGGTTTCAGGAAGCTCCTTCGTGATATTGATTGGTATGCTTTGGCACGCCACAAATCTACTTAAAATCAATTCACCTGTCTGATTTTCTGGCTACTCAAAAATCTGTCCTCGTTTGCTTCCAGAACATCCGAATGAAACTGGTCTATGAAAACTGCACAAAGAGTCGAAGACATTTTTTTTCTTTTTGTTACAAAGTTTGTATGATGATTGCTCAAATGGTACCTAATATGGAAGCTACTACCAGACAAGTCAATGATACACAAAATACAGCGCGGCTTTCCTGTGGGCCCTTTACTGATTTAACATTTACCCTTGGGGTCAATGTTCTCTTGTCTAATTTCTTAGTTCTGACCCCCTTCTTCGCTATAGAAGCTTTTCGACTTTGAGCTTCTGTAACCGATTCTTCAGAAACTGAAGGTTTTTTGTCTTGGGAAGTGCTGCCGAGACTATCTACAACAGCGTCTACAGCTGAGGTCTCTGGGTAACCTTCTGTTTCTCTTCCTATGTAATGACTTACTGACTTCCTCACCTCTGAGTCTGCTAACACCCTCCTCATAGCGAGATGAGAAGATTGGTCTCTTATATTTGTCGAAATATCTGAGCTTTCGTCTTCTTCACCGGTATCAATATTGTCGATCAATATACTTTTTCTTTTTTCCGACCGTTTTTGGAATTTTGTTCTGTGTGCTTTCAGATTCTTGTCTGTTGCATGAGGGCTGAAAAATAGGGTTTGTATGAATTAGAGACTTATCCTTACAAACATTTGAAGTTTTGGTCTGAGGTACATGTCTCCCAAAAGGCTTGAAAAAGGGATTAATAGTTGGATGTTCTTTGCTCATCTAAAACGCACAAAAATCAAAAGGATATTTCACAATCGCTTTTTTTTATTATACTCAGTACGTTCAGTCAGGAATTAAGCCAAACAGGCTGATTTCTGTCAAACATAATTAAAAAAAAATAAACATACCACCTTGAGCCTACACTGATTGTTATTATTGATGCATATGGCTATTCAGGTCCAATTTTACAATGTAACTAATTGCTTACCCCAAAACTGAAACAATGGAGTTAATATAACCTAAATAACATTGGTCATGTTTCAAGGTGGCAAGAGAATGAAAATAAGCAAGAGAATTCGTCTTGGAGTGAATTTTCGTATAGCCAAATAAAATACTGATGATTTGAGTGAAGCTCAGAAATCAATCAATCATAATTCATGTGTAGTGAGGAAGGTCAGGGTTAGGGTAACAACAGCTATCCAGCGTTTGGCATAGGGTACATAGCCTTATGTATAGGCTATGTCAAACACTAGGTATACCCAGAGTTTATCCAAAAATCAGGGATTTGTGGTTGACTGGGATACTCCCAAAACAGTATTCGATTGGTGCTATCTAAAATAAGAAAATCTAGAGCAACAATGTTCTTTTATTACCATGTAAGCGTAATTCCTTCAATGTATTTTATAGACTATAGTAGGCCTACGGAGTCGAAGGGTTCAACTTTCTTAATCAACCCTTTGATATTGTTGTTTTATAACAGTGGACTCCCCAATACCAAAGAGAGGTTCACATATCTCTTATAATCACACCCAATGCAAAAATAACATAACTCTTCAGCTTAATGAACATAAAAACGTCAAGATTTTCATACTGCACCCAACAAGTTCACAGGTAGAAAAAATAAATTAGCCAAATCTTACTTCAGTCCGAGTGGACTACAAACCATGTTTGAGACTTTGATAGAGCAATGAATACCTCAAATGAACAAGGACTGACACCTGGTTTTGACCCTGAGTTTCCCCCATAAAAATCCTGATTTGCCTAGCCTAAGTACTATTTCTGCTGCTATGTTAAGTATATTGTATGGCCCCATCTACAAAATCTCCACCAAAAAGTTAAGTGATGACTGATTGAACTTATAGGATAGAATCCAACCTCAAATATACACAACATAGTGGGGCTTCATTAGTGTTCGAATGATTTCTTAATTGTGAAGAAACAAAATTGAGAGACATAGTAACTACTTGGATTAAAAAACGTGCCTATATCCAGGCTTTGTGCTTTGCATCTGATTTTTTGTTACCTATCCAGTCATCCCCAAACTCTCGATTTTAGATGTTGCAACCCAACAACATTGAGGCACCAATATATTACACTCATATTTATAATGTTGGGGTACCATGTCATGTTTCAAAGGAATGGTATAATCTGATTGATGATTACCTTTTTTTGATTACCTTGTTTTGTTGTATGATTACCTTGTTCAATTATCTAGACTCAGTAATTTCCATTGATTAGATAAACACTGCGCGGTAAACCATCAATATCACGTTTATTTTGAGTTTTGAATTTCAGGTTTTTCTACGCCTTCTACCTATTTTATGGTTACCTTACATATGGCTATGCTGCTTTACGCTATATTATGACCGCAATAGGCCAACAACAGGCACTTAAATAAATGTGTAAAGGGGAACTTAAAACTCTAGAAGAGAAATAGAAAAACTACAACTACCTCCGCTGCCTACGTCCTGACGTCCAGTGAAATCTTATTGTACCACATTTTGTAAAATGTACCAGGAAATTTGTGATTAACCTGAATGTACCTTTAGAGGAGAAATGTACCAAATGGTACAATTGTACCACTGTTGGCACCACTGATTGGCAAACAGCAACCAGTACGGTTGATCAGTCAGCCAGGTGTCATCACCAGTCATCATGATCAGTCAAGGTATTACATACCTTGGTCTCCCTATCGGATTAATTCTAAAAACAAGCTGCCGATTGCGTATTACGCATCTACAGAAGAAAATTGGTTTTGAATATAGTAAAATTAATTGAAATAACTTTACGTTTAACAGACTAAATTTAGCTCATCCTTATAATGCAATTGTCCTCTCCCATTTTTGTATTTGATTCCTTTTTCAAGAATTATTCTTGAGTACGATAAACGTAAAATTCGATATGTTTTTCCTTAAGCACGCTAGATTTCTGCTTCGTCTCCCAATTTGGTCCTGACAGTGTTTTCGTATTAGAAAATATAATATAATAGACCCAATTTCAGCCATGCTTCTTAAACAGATTTCAATGTTTAATAATAATATTAAAGCCATCCGTGGTTTGAAATCCTCCGCCAGTAGAACTCGGTGTGTTTGTGTTTTTTGCTATGGTTTAACTAGTCTTTTAGTGCTAGTGAGTATTAATTATGAATACATTGTGTCTAGGCCAAGTATTATGAATACATATTTTTTTTATGTATTAATAGCCAGAATTGTATGTTTCCCATCTATTGTCTTTCTTGTTTCAACCCATGTACCAGTAAATTGAGTTAACAGTGACAAAACAAGAACTGGAAAAAACAAGTGACATGTGGCAGAATGCATTGGAAATATATAACATGGGCTACACGTTTACAAATGTTGGAGTAGCGGGTAAAGTATAGCAGGACTGCATGTAAAATGTTATGGGTACAATTATTCTGCGTATTATGAACCATGAATTTTTTTCTTAACATGTTTCCTTCTCTACTGGTCTGTCTCTAGGCTTATACTGAAAATAATAATTACCATTCCTGAATCAGCTACAAATGCCAACTTTTTATTTTCACTAGCCACTTTGTTTTAGAAACACATTTTTAACTTTCGATTGCTATGAGTTGTTTTGATGAATAATGAGAGAATATTAAAAAAGGATTCAAGTGAAGTATAGACATTAGACTCAACCAACTTTTCTCCCCACCAACCTGCCTCCCTACCACTCTTTCTACTCACTACCTTCAATCATGACAATGTATCCAAAATTAACATTCAAAAACATGGTAATGATCTGTTAAACGGAACGCACTCAATAAGCGAAGTGATGTTAATCCTAATGTGATATACCAAATCATGCCTGTGTTAAGTTCTTCATCCATTGACACACTGTAGAACTGGTTTCTTTGTCCTTTTCTTTCAGCTTAGCGGAAGACATGGTAAAGACAAGTGACAGAATAGATGGAGAATATATAATTTAGGCTATATATTTCCATGTTAGAGGGATGGAAGTAAAGTATTTGGATAGTGTGAAGGAAACAATTTTTACTTCATAATATACACAATGATTACACCTAACACATTTTGCACACATACTCTCTATACTTAATCTGCCCCCCCCCCAATGTACAAATATATAGCCCAAATCCTAAAGTATTATGTTTTCATCATATTTTGGGACATTTCATTAGGATTATTAAATTTTATTTAATACAGATTGCAAACTCAATGAAAACCGGTTCTGCTTAGCTTCTATATACATAGGCGCTATAACAGACAAGTACCGGAAAACTGGTCGCAGACTTCGCAGTATATTAAATACATATCAAAATCTAACTTAACCCCTAGCCGCCTCTATGCATTATATATTTAATAAAAATATACATGCATGACAGTTTTCTCACTCAAAATAAGCAAATCGTAACCGATCCAGGAAGAGAAATCAGTTTCTGTTAGATCTTTCACATCATAATTCTTGGGTGTGTTCTTTTTAACAGACAAATACCAAAAATATTAATGCTATCAGTTGTCAATATTATTTTCAATAATCCACTAAAATATTAACGGATAATCTTAATTAAACGAGTAATGGTTAATTGATTAACTTATCAATATTTTACAGGTTGTTTTTAGTTTTCCAGGTTGTTTTTACTGCACTATCATTGGTAACAGCCATTGCTAATGGCTCTCGTCAAAAAAAAAAAGATCATGTAAAAATAATTATTTTAAACCCTCATAATGTTTTAGCTTTACAATTTCGCAAATGATTCCATTTTTTCCTCTCTCTAATCTGAATCATATTGGCATTTAAGAAGCTGCTACACTGATTGAGAATGCGTAAATATAGTATTCTGTGAATGTTTTCTTTTCTCTCTGCGTAGTACGCATAGAGTAAGATGACGTTAAAGTACCAAGGACAGTGCAAATTAAATTTTGTTATTGTGACTGGTTACACTGAAACTAACACCGCCAAATATATCTCAGAAAACGAAAAGATTCGGAAATTTAGTTTTTAATTCTTCAGTTTTGTTGTTTGTTTTTTTTCGGCAAAAATTGCTGAACCCGAACTGTAGCCTATATGGAAAGTGAAGCTGGCTAATCAACAGGATGGTGAAAATTGCTGTGAATTTGAACTTACGTAAAATTCATATAGAAATTAATCACACTTCTATCGACATTATTAATTTTTCTCGAGGAATAAATTATATTTTTGAAAAAATGCAAAATCATGACTGAAACCCAAATTTAATCACTAGTTTGTTTAAAAATTGAATTACGATAGCACAACCGTGGTCGGTTTTTGAATTATATTATTTTCTCTTTCATATAAAACAACCAGCAAAGAACTAAACATTTGTCATATTATAGTACATCATACTGCACACACCAAGGCAAGGAGTCCTCTTCTTCACTCTAGATTAAAGGGTTTTAGCCTCAGGCTAGTATGTTCATATTTAAAATATTTCAGTTAGTTCAAATTTAGTTTCAACTAAAACCTATTCATTAGATGATGCACATACGCCCTTTCGACAATCTGGATAAAGACAGTGCCATTACCTGAGAATTTCAAATTGAGACCTTTCATGTTCTTGACATATTGCAGATACGACCTTTTGACCACTTGCAGGGACATAGTGTATTTTTAAATATTTACAAACCCCTCTTATAGTTACAGAACATGTATAGTTACATAGTTGCAAAAAATGCCTTGAAGGTTTCAACTAAACAGCCAACCCATAGCTATTCATGTGATAATGGAAATACGCCCTTTTGGAAACCTGAATGCAGTCTTTTAATCTAGTTCAGCATCCTCCTCAACATTCCTTGAAGTTTAACATCGTAGCCTTAACCGTCATTGAGGTAATTCAGAGAAATCCTTTTACTGCTTGGTTATGCATAGTTTCTTTTTATTTTGTTCAACATACCTCCGCAACATTCCTTGAAAGTTTCAACTTGATACCCTAAGCCGTTCCTGAGATATCGAAAACGTACATTTTTGAGAACTAGGTACGCATACACTTCCTTGATTTACTCCAAGATCCCTCTCAAAATTCCTCGAAAGATTTAACTGAAGATCTGTAGACATTCCTGAGATACTGCATTTGCACTCTTTTTGTAAGATAATACAGATAGTATCTTTTGATTTAGCTCATGTCTTTGTCTTTTGATTCACATGTCGTAATTTTCCCTGAAAGTGTTACCTTAATACACTCAGGGGTTCTCGAGACACAGCAGATACGCCCTCTTGACAATCTGGACGCATATATTGTCTGTTGGTGCAGTTCAAATCCCCTCGACGTGTACTGTAAGTGTCAAATTGTCAGCCTTAGGTGTTCTTGAGACATTGCAAAAGCGCTCTGTCGACAATCTAGGAATGATGTCTTTAACATCCTCCTCAATATTAATGAAAGTTTCCCCGTTGAGAAAGGCTCCCGGAGGTGGGGCCGAAATATTCGGAGTATTTTTATTTTTTGTTAGTTAAAGTGTAGTTTTTATTTTATTTTGTTGTCACTGCTTTATTAAAAAAATTAACCCGTTTTTTCTTCAATTATTTGTTTCGTGAAAGTTTCAAATACAAATCATTAGCCACGCCTGAAATATTGCAGGTACCTTTTTTGACATCCTTAATGAACACAGTGTCTTTTAATTAGTTTTACACATACACACACACACAACCAAACATGACCTGAAAGTTTCAACATAATATCATTTACTGGTCCCTAGTTATGGTGGATACGCCCTTTCGACAGCTCGGATGGAAGTAATGTCTTTGAATTTAGTTGAACATCCTCCTCAACATGATGAATAGGTTTTTTTTTAGATTTTTTGATTAGAGTATATTGAAATATAACAAAATTTCTTCAACATATAGATAATAGCAGTAGCTGCTCTACAGAAGATGCAATAAATGCATTGGGGTGTAGTTATGGTTGATACACCCTTTCGGCAGCTCGGATGGAAATAGTATCTTAGAATTTAGTTGAACATCCTCCTCAACATGATGAATAGGTTTTTTTTTAGATTTTTAAATTAAAATATATTTAGATATAACCAAAGTTCTTCAACATATGCATAATAGCAGTAGCTGTATGGTACTATGGTAACTAGTTAATTACGAAATCAAAATACTAAAAAAAAAAAAAAAAAAAAAAAAAAAAAAAAAAAAAAAAAAAAATAAGAGAGCCAGTGAACAAATTTTCTAGTAAACAAAAAGTAGAAAAAATGCCAAAAACAGAAAAAAGCCAACTATGGGACCTGAGCCTTCCCACCCAGAAATACCTTTTTATCGTAGGGAGCACAATACCACTGCCTAAGTAAAGGACCATGTGGGAACAATCTATTGTGCTCGCAGAATACATTGTGAACACTTCGAAAGGAGCTCATTTGAAAGGAAATTAGAAGCTCTAGTCCCCTTTTTAAAGTTAAAATTGACTAGAAGGCAACCAGCCCACCCACCCGCCCATTATTTCCCCTTAAGATGTTTTTTTAACCACATTGGCCTGCCATAGCATAAAGAAAGACATCGACCAAAAATGGGATTTTTGAAGGCCAAACGAAAATACTGCAGAAAATAAAGAAAGCGAATATTTCGAGAGAACACCCACCTCTCTTGTTCAGCGTGAACAAAATAATATAAACTGGGAAAAAGTCGAAGAAAAAACCAAAAAAAAAAAAACAAACGCGGAAAGTAAAAAAAAACAGTTAAAAATCAATGAAAAAACTGCCAACAAATTAAAGATAAATAAAATTCAATAAAAAACCAAAAATTCTAAGAATTAAAATCAAATGCTTAACAGCAATAAAGTGAGTTAATCGCCGAAACCCATGACTTGCAAAAAATCCGAACAAATATGAACTGCAGTGGGCGAATACTAACGAACAACTGAGAAATAAAAAAAAAAAATTCATTCACTCAAACAAACGAACCAGTAATTAAATAAATTAGAGAACTAGGTCACCTGATTTCTGATTTTAACCTTTGCCTTTCTTGCGGGTACCCTTTGAGACCTAAGGGGTTAATGACGTATTTGATTATGTGAATCGGGAAGTGGTTCAAGGTTTATTTAAAAGATTACTAAAGTATTGGCTCCTCTTTTGAGAAAACTGAAATGAGATTCGTTTATTCTCAAATCACCTAAATTTCAAACAGTTCGTGGTAACGAACTGTAGTAAGGAGCGACCCGGCTCAATAGTAAACGAAACTCTAAAAAACGGAATTTCGATGCTAAAAAATATATCAAAAGAATCGGATTTTTATGCTGATTTTAAACATATAAGTTTCATCAAATTTAGTCTTTGTCATCAAAAGTTACGAGCCTGAGAAAATTTGCCTTATTTTGGAAAATAGGGGGAAACAACCCCTAAAAGTCATAGGATCTTAACGAAAACCACACCATCGCATTCAGCGTATCAGAGAACCCTACAGAAAAAATTTCAAGGTCCAATCTACAAAAATGTGGGATTTCGTATTTTTTCCCGGAAGACAAATCACGGGTGTGTGTTTATTTGTTCATTTTTTTGTTTTTTTCCCCAGGGGTCATCGTATCAACCAAGTGGTCCTAGAGTTTTGCAAGAGGGCTCATTATAACGGAAATGAAAAGTTCTAGTGTCCTTTTTAAGTGACCAAAAAATTGGAGGGCACCTAGCCCCCCTCCCACGCTCATTTTTCCCCAAAGTAAACGGATCAAAATTTTGAGATAGCCATTTTGTTCCGCATAGTCGAAAACCATAATAATTATGTCTTTGGGGATGACTTACCCCCCCCACAGTCCCTGGGGGAGGGGCTGCAAGTTACAAACTTTGACCAATCTTTACATACAGTAATGATTATTGGGAAGTGTACCGACGTTTTCAGGGGGATTTTTTTGGTTTGGGTGTGGGGTTCAGGGGAGGGGGCTATATGGGAGGATCTTTCCTTGGAGGAATATTTCATGGGGGAGAATACCAACACCATAGTCCTCTTTCATCTGGTATTTCATTGAGCCCATGTTTGCCGCTTAAAGCACGAATCCTTAATGGTTAGACAATTTCTCAAGTGGTAGTAACCATCCGCTTCACACATACCAACAATATACTCATTCTCATATGGGGTTCCCATCTAGCCCATGTCCACTGCACTTTTTGTAGTCAATTACAGACAGTTGATTTTTTTTTTATTTCTGGCCCAAATCCCTTGGTTTATAATTGCAAGTTCACAGTCGAGGCAGATTGCAGGAGGCCCTTTCTCTGTAGTGCTGGACAATACCTTTCTCATACGAAATTAGGCTAGCGTGGTTTAATAAAATAGGATAGTCTGGATTATCAAATGTGTTCTAATAGGGTAAATTTTCAAAAGTCAAACTTTTCTGTTTTTCCTGATTTCAAGGGTGTTATTAATTGAGGTAGAGCGCTGAATTAATTTATCCGTAGGTCGTTGATTAGGTGTAAGTCGGTGTCGAAGTCGTTGATTAGTTCTTCCGATGCACCAAAGACCACAAGAGCAAGGAATTCTGTAGACACCGGAGTTTATATCTATCGGGATAGGACCTTTATCTTGATATATTTGGAAATTGATAGTTTTTCTGTGTCTATAGTAAGTGTAAATATTATTTTTCCTTAGATTTTTGGAAATGTGGTCTGAAACCACTTTAATATACGGGAGACCAAGATAAACTGAATTTTTCGTTGATTTGCATTTACTGTGTCACTATCTGATAATTTTTCAATATGCTTTGCAAGTGCAGAATTTATTAAGCCAATTGGATAATCCTTCCCAAATAAAATATCTCTAAGTTGGCAAAGTTCTGAATCCAGGAAACGTGGAGAACCAACTTTTAATGCTCTGTGAACTAGAGAAGTGACCACTCCTCTTTTCTCGGGGTAAAGAACTAATAAACCGTAATATAAGCCTCACAAATTCAGTTAATAAGAACAAATAAACGTTCAAATTGGGATAATTCTATTTATTTAGACAGTGAAAACAGGCAAGAAATCTCGAGATATTTTGATCATTTATGCAGTGATCGTCATCAGTAGAAATGCAAACGCGTTAAACATAAAACTAACAAATTAAAAAAAAAATTTAACTTCCGGGTCATTCACATAATAATTACTTCCGGGTCATTCACTAGATTTTTCTAAGAGAGTTTACTAACGCGGCTCATTCAAAGTCTTGAGATCTAAATTTTCTTCTTTAATCCTGCCTAAATGAAAAACAAATTTCCAATGAGGGTGGCAAATTCTTCTTTGTCTTCTAATTGCAAAAGAAATGTTGGACTTATCGTTGCATACTTAATTGAACTCAAACTTATTTCCCACATATACGACCCATTTTTATGAAACACCTTAAATAAAGTATCCTTTTCCCAAACCGCACTGCCTTTCTATGTGGGCTGGGATATCGGGGATTTTTATTTTGTTTCCACTGTCTAAAAAAAAGGACTTATCTCCGTTTGAACGTTTGGTTTTTCATATAGAAAGGCAGTGTGGTTTAGAAAGGGATACCTAATTTACGGTATTAACACTTAAAATTAATTAATTTTAAATTAAATTATTAAATTAATTAATTAATTAATTAATTTAAAATTAGTTAACATTAATTTAAGTCTCAAAACTGTGTAGAACGGTTTCAGAGTAGAACAAAGATGACAGAAGGTATTTCACAAGGTCTGAGTATCTAGAAAGAAGTATTTGATTGAATAGGCGGATTGGATCCAGAATTGCTGCTTATTTCATTGTGGGTTATTTAATATGGTAGGTATTTAGTGATAAACTTTGTTTATAGGACCTAAATCTTTTCTTGCATTTTCGAAAGTGTTTCTCCAAAATTAGAATTTAAGTATTTTAATCGAAATAGTTTTATTTTTCGTTGATATTACGAACATTTCTAAAGTCTCTCTAGTTTTTCTAATTAAGAATATTGAATTGTAGTTTAAATGTTGGACAAAATTTTAATATTCAGCAAAAATTTTCAATCTAGAACAGTTTTTTTCTGAATGATCTAAACCTCGCTCCAGCGTTACCTTTAATATAGAGCAATAAAATGTTAACGGTTTGTCTAATTTCTTTTCCCAGAGCAACTTGTTATGGAAAGGATGGTTGTGGAAACTTCTAAAGGGAAATTATTCAATTGGAATTAAAACTTCTATTTTTCTTTGTAAGAGTCAAATGGGATAGGGGGGGGGGACCAGTCCTCTTCCTCCTACGACTTTTTAGCTGCCTTCCTCCAAAGGCAACCAATACCAATTTTGAGACAGCCACTTAGTTGAAAATAGTCTAAAGGCTGTATAAATATGCCTCCACGGGTGATAAATATCTCAAAGTCCCAAGGACAGGATCTCTAAGCTAGAGATGTAAGTTATCCATTTTTTACGTGTAAGGTTTGTATTTGGGGAAAAGGAGAAATGTTTCATACTGCCTCTCCAAAATGCTTTATGGTATTAAGGTGAAACTTTCAGGAAATGTTGAGGTCGACATCAAACAAAGGAAAAAAACACCATGCATGCTTGTTGTCAAAAAGGCGTAACAACAGTAAGTCAGGTATGATTGAGGACATTAAGTTAAAACTTTCAGGGCAAGATAAAGTGGATGTCGAAATGTGATTGGGGGGCAACCCAACTCCACCTTTGCCATTTTCAAATGCCCACGGCCCCCCAACACTGATCAGAATTTTGAAAGAAAATAGTCAAAAGGTCCAATAAATATGCCTCCAGGGATGCCGGAAATATCATTGGATGTTGTTAAGGTGAACCTTCAGGAAAATGGAGGGGGATTTTGAAGTCAAAAAACACTATGTGTATCCATTTTATAAAGACATATCATCTGCAATATCTTTGAAGCGGTTAAGAGCAGGAAGCTAAGACTGTCAGAGAATGTTCAGGGGGCTATTGAACTAAATAAAAGACGGTGCGTGCATCCAATCTGTCTAAAGAACGAATCTGCAACGTCTCTGGAACAACTAAGGGTATCAAATTGAAACATCTCCAGAGTTGAGGGCATGTTGAACAAAGCCAAATTATGCTGTGTACATCCTGGTTGTGAGGAGGTGTATCTGTAGTATATTCTGAATGGCTGTGGGAATTGTATTTAAATTTTAAGAAATGTCAAGGAAGCTTCTAAATAAAATCAAAAAGCGATATATGCACCCAGGTTATCAAAAAGACATATCTCCAATATATATGAGGAATGGCTAAAGGTATTAAGTTGAAATTTCTCCGGAATGTTGCGAGAGATATTGAACTAAATCAAAGGAAACTATGTGCACCCAAGTTGTCAAAAAGGGTGTATCTGCAATATCTCTGAAACGGCTAATAGAATAAATTTGAATGTTTCAGGGAGGGGCGTGGGACAATGAACTAAACCGAAAGACACTTTGTTCAGATTTAGGTTGTTAATAAGCCTATCTGCGAAATCTCAGCAACCACTAAGGGTTCAAGATGAAACTTTAAGAGAATGTCAGGGGGGATGTTGAAATGAACAAAAAAACAGTATATGCATCCAGGTTGTAAAAACAGCCCTAATAGGAACAAAAATATTCGTAATTTTTGTCATGAAAACAAACAGAAATTAACTTTATAAAAAACTTTTTAGGAAACGAAAGTTTTTCAAAGAAAAGCAATGAGTTGTATGAAAATCTAAGCCGAGCAAAAACTACTACCTATGACTAAATGAAACCCGAAATGAAAAGACAAAGAGAAGTGTCATAATATATAGGAAATATATAATTAGGGCAATATATTTGCACATTTAGGGTGGGGGGTTTGGGGTATAGTATTCTGACAGTGTGGAGTCAGAAAACAATTCTAACTTCATAATATTAGAATAATTGAAGCTAACACATCTCGTATATAGACTCGCTATACTTTAGCGAGGTTTTAATTAAACTTAAAACCAGCAGCAATAAATATCTATAATAATTTAAACTTAAAATGACTATTAAGAAATAAATGAAACCCAAGACGAAGAGAAATTAAATAAACAAACATGCAACAGGTTACTAATAAACAAACAAACATACAACAAATAAACGTACAAAATAAACAAACATACAACAGGTACTACTGCAAATGAATAAACAAATCTTAAAACAATTAAAACTTGAACTGAATATTCAAACAAAACTTAAAATGAATAAAATTCACTACAAATAAGAGTTGGGTTCTGCCACCTTCCTTGACTGTAAAAGCACTAGCTTAACATGTACTAACATCTACTACTACTACTACTACTACTACTACTATACTACTACTACTACTACTACTACTACTACTACTACTACTACTAACAACAACTCACCTCAGCACCAATCCGCCTGATAGCAACGCAGCTACGCACGCTGCTCATCCATCTCAATCTAATCAAAGCTTTCCTTTTTACACCCTCCCAGCAAGCTCCCAGTTACTCTAAATCCTTCTATATGACGTCTTTCCACCCCAGATGAGGACAACCTGCCTTGTGTTTAGTCTTAGACGGTTGGCCAAAAAAGACAATCTTCAGCAATCTGTCAACCCTCATCTGCACAACGCGCCCTAGCCATATCAGCCTTTCTTTCATTCTAGCCCCAAAAAACGGGATTGAACCAAATTTTAGCACAGCCTACTGTTGGAAATACGGTCAGTCAGCTTGGTACTCAGAACAATATGTACGCAATTTCTCTGGAAGACATCTAGCAAATATCCATCTTCTTTTCGGAGTACCCATTCTTCGGAGCCATTTTTGATCACTGTCATCACTGTGGCTTCTAATATTCTAATATTGATTTGCAGCCTTATCTTCCTATTCTTCCGAACTTGTTTTAACTGTGAAAAAAACACCCTTAGCCTTGGCTATTCTACTTTTAATTTCTTCTCTGCTCCCACCGTCTTCACCTCCTTAGTTCATATTTTAATGCTTTCTCCACTTTCTTTACATTCCTTATGTTTTTATATGTTCTGTCACTCAGATAATTCTTGTACAAGGCCCTTCGCCTCTCTATTAAAACAAAGCTTTTTCACTAATATTCCTAGCTGCCTTCCTATCTTTCTTCTCTAAGCCACCATCAGCAACTTCACAAATTGTTTCTCTAAAATTATTCTAACCATCATCTACATTTTGAAATTTTAGACTCTCAAGTTTATTGTTCAACAGGAACTTCTACTATCTATTGAACCTAAAGCTTTTTCACTATCATTCCTAGTTGCAGTCTTAGCACTCTTCCCTAAGACACTATTGGCAACTTCACAAATTGTTTTTCTAAAATTATTACATCCATCTTCCACATTGCCAAATTTTAAACTCTCAAGTTTAGTATTCAACTGTTCCTGGAGAGTCTTTCTCAAATTCTCATCCTAGAGTCTACCAGCATCACAAATTCCTGGGAGGTAGTTACCCTTCCAAAATTTCAGCTTTAAATTAACCCTAGACACTACTAGATGGTTATCTTTACATTTAACGTCAATAACAACGCTCCTATAAATCCTAGTATCTTGTATTGATCCTGCCAGTCTTCGGTTTACTATAACTTAATCAATAATGTTTTTCTGTCTCATCATGACGCAAATACCATGTTAACTTATGGGCTATTTTATGACCAAACACCGTATTGCTTATAACTAGATTGTTATACCTACAAAATTGCTAAGGTTTGTTGTCATTACTGTTTTCTTTTCCTACACCACATTTAACTAGGCTAGGATGCCATCAATCCCTATTTCTACCAACTTGGGCGTTAAATCTCCTATTAAAAACTCTATATTCTACCTAGGACCCTGTCTATTTTCTCCTGTAACTGTAAGTGAAATTCATCTTAGTCACTAGTATCTCCGTCAGTAGGTTCAACAGGGGCATGTACTACTATAATTGATGCCCTGAAATTTGGTAGTCATAAAATAAGTAATTGGTACTCTATTATTAATACCTTCCCAGCCTGAACCAGACTTAGCAGCTTCTTTGTTCATCATGAGCCCTACTCTCTGTCTATGTAGCCCCATCCTTCCTGCCTGTGTAAACAAATTCTATATCACCTAATTTCATGCTTCCTACCCTTGGGATATGAGTTTCTGAAACTCCTAATAAGTCCGATTCGAATCGTCTGAATTCGTAAGTCAAAATGTCAATACGATAGTCCATTTTTAGCGTCGTAACATTCCAAGTTCCAATTCTGATGTTCTTGAAATCATTGAAATTATTTTGGCCTCGGGGAGAGCAATAATCACGAATATCAGTGCAGAACGGGGATCACATATCTTCTCAAGTCTACGCCGAAGCACTTAAGCCGGCCTAGAACCAGAAAGCAAGAAGTCCCTTGGACCTCCAATATGAATGTGGGTTATGTGCAATCCTGGGCCCATCTTGGTCACAACATGGTTTTCAACACTTGGCTATGCTCTTCTATCAACAAGAGGTGAAATCCTGCACAGACAGTCTCAAGACTATTACCCCCGACTCATTATATATTCATGCCTACAAATATTATGTTGCTACGGGGAGGCAGCCCGTAGTAGATAAATCAGTCAGGAAGAGGTTTTTAGCCCTAAAACTCCCGTTAAAACAGACCAAGCCCAAAAGAATTATCTATTAATCTTCTCAAGATTAATATTATCTCTTATCTTAATATTATCTATCTATTCTATTATCTTCTCAAGTCTACGCCGAAGCACTTAAGCCTGGAACCAGAAAGCAAGAAGTCCCTTGGACCTCCAGTATGAATGTGGGTTATGTGCAATCCTGGGCCCATCTTGGTCACAACATGGTTTTCAACACTTGGCTATGCTCTTCTATCAACAAGAGGTGAAATCCTGCACAGACAGTCTCAAGACTATTACCCCCGACTCATTATATATTCATGCCTACAAATATTATGCTACTACGGGGAGGCAGCCCGTAGTAGATAAATCAGTCAGGAAGAGGTTTTTTAGCCCTAAAACTCCCGTTAAAACAGACCAAGCCCAGAAGAATTATCTATTAATCAGAATCCCGTGCGAAAGCTGTGTCGTTTACTAGTCTATAATTTCTTCGAGGGGCAGCACTCCTCAAGTAGGAATAAAGTTAACTGCAAGGTCCCCAGTCTTGCAGGTACCCCGAAATGGTCGAGGGAGCCCTTTGCAGAGGCCGTTGTCCATAGACAAGGATCTTACGCCCTGTCACAATCGTCTTCCCATAAAATCCTCCCGCGATGGTGTTCTGCTTGTTCTTGCTAAAGCTATGAAATTTAAGATTTTATTTCACCGTAATTTTATTTTATTTTAATTGTTAGAAGTACAAAAGAAAATATTTGTAATATAATTCCTTTTTTTTGAAACTTTTATAATTCAGAAATACTAACTTAAACTTCTCCCCTTTTTTATTTTTTCTTCACAAAAGTTCTAGTGGATTATTGGAAGTTCACAGAGAGACAATACAAGGCTCTTTCGAAAGCTGATGATTACATTTTACTGCATGTTCAGGTTTAGAGAGATTGTGCCACATAAAAGTGCCACATGCCTCAAAAAATGACACTTTTTGGTGCCTGCTCTGGGTGGGTGGCAGTACGAGGCTGATCAGACCTTCTGTAGAAAGGTCTCAGTAAAGATACTCTGGGGTATGAGTATGAATTCAATGGGACAACTAGGCACGGTGCCAGGTGAAATGAAAAGTCCGTTTCATTAAATTCCTTAATATAGAAATTTTGAAGTAGTTATTTCATCTAAGCCGTCATAGCTCATCGGTGAATTCATCCGACTTGTGTGAGAGAGTTACTTAATTCAAAGGGGTTCAAACCCCGGTCAAACCCTTTTTCTAAATTCTAGTCAATGTTCAAGTATCTCTCATTCAGTCGATCAAGTATTTGCAGACAAACACCATTGTTTTACACACCCATTGGCTTCTCTCTAGCTCGCTCAAAAATTAACAAAAGTAACAAAAAGTAACAAAAAGTAACAAAAGTAACAAAAGTAGGGTAAATACTTGTCAAGAAAAAAATAAGAAATTTCTCAGACTCATTAATAAATTGTATCAGCTTCAGGGAAGGGCTTTTAGGCCCCTTTCTTCACTTTCGAGGCCCTATTTATTGGAGTATGGAGGAGCTCCAACTTTTTTATTGCTGAGAAATCTGGCGTCGATTTAGAGCAATTGTAACCATAGTTTTCTAGATAAAAGCTGAATTTCCATGTCTGTTGCCGTTGCATTGAAATAGAGTTTGACCGACTATTTGGTCAGCCTGGAAAATGCTTACATTCTACATGAATTTGAAAGTTTTAAGTAGGAAACTCAGAAATAGAGGCATCTAGGAAAATAAAGCTAGAAAAAATTGACAGAAAAAAGATGATTTGTAGTGAAAGTGAACAGCAAAACTGAAAATTAAAACGGAAAAATTTTCAATCCTCAAACGGTGCCGTTGAGCTTAACTGACAGCAAACAAAGCAAAAAGGCAAAAGTAAAAGCAAAATCTTTAGAAATTAGGCTAATTGCGTGCACGATGGTCATTTTTGCCTTGCGCTTTCAGTAAAGCGCTTGTCAATTTTACAACGGCAAGGGTTTAAGAGTGATAATTTTTGTTTGTTTTAAGTTTCAATTTCACTCTTTACTTTCATTAAAATTAGTAATTTTTTTTCTGTTATTCCACCAAATAAGCATTCCTGAGACTATGGTGAGAAATAATGTTATAGTGTAATAGCCAATAAGTTAAAAGTGCTGAAACATGTGGAAAAGAAAAAGTGTATAATGCTTTCCATTCATTTTTTAGTTATTTTTTTACATCTAGATAATACACTTACTTCGCTGAATTTAGCGCAGTCTGACTTCGCAAAGTATTCCGAAATTTTTGTCTGTCTTCTTGTTACATCAGCTACTTTTGTTGCTGTTTTCTTCCGTTTTTGCGCACTAGATAGACGGAAACTCATTAAAAAAGCCAAACCAATCAACCCAATCAAAGCTCACTAAATCAAATAATATGGGTGACTACATTATGCATCAGCTGATTAAATGATCAGCTGATGTGATTAAATGATCAGCTCGTGAACCCTTTTTCTTTCAGATTTTTTATCGACTGAAATTTTTTATGATAGATTATTCTGTAAAAGAAATGAGCCAACATTTATCAACTTTATCAAAGAAAAGATAACCGTTTTCAGCAATATAAGACAAATTTATATCGTAGCAGAACAAGAATCCTCAGAGATAGAAAAGACTTACAGAAACTCAATTGTGTTCCTTCTTAGCATACGTATCATACAGTGCTATTATGACACGAGAATAGGGAAAAGAAATGGATTGAATTATTTACAAGACGCAAGGCTTGACGATATGAATTATCAAACAGTTCGTGGTAACGAACTGTAGTAAGGAGCGACCCGGCTCAATAGTAAACGAAACTCTAAAAAACGGAATTTCGATGCTAAAAGATATATCAAAAGAATCGGATTTTTATGCTGATTTCAAATATATAAGTTTCATCAAATTTAGTCTTTGTCATCAAAAGTTACGAGCCTGAGAAAATTTACCTTATTTTGGAAAATAGGGGGTAACACCCCCTAAAAGTCATAGGACCTTAACGAAAATTACACCATCGCATTCAGCGTATCAGAGAACCCTATAGAAAAAATTTCAAGGTCCAATCTACAAAAATGTGGAATTTCGTATTTTTTGCCAGAAGACAAATCACGGGTGCGTGTTTATTTGTTTTTTTGTTTTTTTGTTTTTTTCCCAGGGGTCATCGTATCGACCAAGTAGTCCTAGAGTGTTGCAAGAGGGCTCATTCTAACGGAAATGAAAAGTTCTAGTGTCCTTTTTAAGTGACCAAAAAAATTGGAGGGCACCTAGGCCCCCTCCCACACTCATTTTTTCCCCAAAGTCAAGGAATCAAAATTTTGAGATAGACATTTTGTTCCGCATAGTCGAAAACCATAATAACTATGTCTTTGGGGATGACTTACCCCCCACAGTCCCTGGGGGAGGGGCTGCAAGTTACAAACTTTGACCAATGTTTACATACAGTAATGGTTACTGGGAAGTGTACCGACGTTATCAGGGGGATTTTTTTGGTTTGGGTGTGGGGTTCAGGGGAGGGGGCTATATGGGAGGATCTTTCCTTGGAGGAATATTTCATGGGGGAAGAGAAATTCAATGAAAAGGGCGCAGGACTTTCTAGCATTACTATAAAAAAAAAACAATGAAAATATAAACATGAAAAAGTTTTTTCAATCGAAAGTAAGGAGAAGCATTAAAACTTAAAAAGGAACAGAGATTATTACGCATATGAGGGGTTCTAAAAATACTTTAGCATAAAGAGCGAGGTATTTAGGAGGAGATAAATACTTCACTCTTTATTCTAAAATTTTTTTTTAATAATTTCAACTATTTATTCTACGGCCTTTCTGATTCAGGGGTCATTCTTAAAGAATTGGGATAAAACAAGATTTAGTGTGAAGAGCGAGGTATTAACGAGGGGACCAGCCCCCTCATATATATAATCAAAAATATAAGAATATAAAAGTTTGTTACGTAAGTTAATTCTTAAGTTACGTATTTTTTTTTACTAATAAAAACATTCGTTAAGAATAAAAGATCTAGGTGCCTTTTTAAGTAACCGAAAAATTGGAGGGCAACAAGACCTCCTTCCCCACCCCTTCTTTCTCAAAATCGTCTGATCAAAACTAAGAGAAAGCCGTTTAGCCAAAAAAAGAATTAATATGCAAATTTCATTTTAATAATTTATGTACGGAGAGCCAAAATCAGACATGCATTAATTAAAAAACTTTCAGAAATTAAATAAAAAAAACAAGTTTTTTTAAATGAAAGTAAGGAGCGACATTAAAACTTAAAACGAACAGAAATTACTCCGTATATGAAAGGGGCTTTTCCTCCTCGACACCCCGCTCCTTGCGCTAAAGTTTGATTCTTTCTCGCAACTCTAATTTTTAAAACAATAAAAAAACTTTAGCGTAAGGAGCGGGGTGTCGAGCAGGAAAAGCCCCTTTCATATACGGAGTAATTTCTGTTCGTTTTAAGTTTTAATGTCGCTCCTTACTTTCATTTAAAAAAACTTGTTTTTTTTATTTAATGACGATATGAAGCGAATCTTCCTACATATTCTTGGGAACCGTGAGCCGCTTTGATGGCTGGTGACAATAATAACGAATACAAAACAGAAGAAGAAAAAGAATAAATCGATCAATAATTTTCGTTTTTATGCATCCAACAAAACCCAACTTGATCTCACTCTTTAATCACTCTTTCCCTATAATATTATTGCAATTGCGGTCTTCTTTTACTCGCCAAACTAAAATATTGATGCAAAACGTAAATTTATCCATCAATTACAGATTATCACTGATTTTGTCAATTTTAAGTATCGAAATCCTGGACTATTTTTAATTAGTGACTCCAATGACCAATGAATCCAAGTGAAGTCCAATCAATTTGCTTTGAATCCAAGTCAATTTGCTCCTCCCTTGTAGTTAAGGAAATGATTAGAATACCAACTGCTAGGGAATTACCTTTCTTAATGTCAATTTGCCTAATATGAATGATTTTTACAGTCCCCCCTAAGCTTTACCCGATTGGGTAGGAATCAATCCTCTTTCACCCCTCTTTCTTAATTAATCGTTCATTCTCAACTACTTATGGATTTTGCCGGTCTCTTCAAAATGTAGGATTGTTTACCCACCTACAGGGAACGTGAGCTGGGTTTAGACCGTCGTGAGACAGGTTAGTTTTACCCTACAGACGTTCAATGCCGTTGCTATAGTAATCCTTCGAAGTACAAGAGGAACCGCAGGTTCGGACATTTGGTTTTGCACTTGGTAGATGGATCAAGCAGTGAGTCGACTGTGGATAATATCCATACGCCTTGTGCGTGGTCTACCTCAGTCGTGTTTTCAGTTTGACTCTTTTTCTCAACTCTTCTTTTTAAAACAGTAAAAAACTTTAGTGTAAAGAGCGGGAAGTTGGTGAGGAAGCATCCCCTTTCATATACGGAGTAATTTCTGTTCGTTTTAAGTTTTAATGTCACTCCTTACTTTCAGTTAAAGAACTTGTTTTTTTTTTATTTAATTTCTGAACGTTTTTGAATCAATGTATGTTTTTACTTTGGCTCTCCGAAGAGGAATAATTTAAACGAAATTTGCATATTTCTTTTTTTTTGCTAAATGGCTTTATTATAGTTTTGATCGAATATTTTGAGAAAAAAGGAGCGGGGGAGGAAGCCTAGTTGCCTCCAAATTTTTTGGTTACTAAAAAGGCAACAAGAACTTTTAATTTTTTAAGAATGTTTTTATTAACAAAAGATATACGTAACATATAAATTAGCCTACGTAACGAACTTTTGTATTCTCATGTTTTTATTGCATATATGAGGGGTTCACCCCTTCGTCAGTACCTCGCTCTTTACACTAAAGCTTAAGTTTTGTCCCAATTCATTAAGAATGACCCCTCAATCAGAAAAGCCATAGAATAAATTGTTGAAATTACTAAAAATACTTTAGCGTAAAGAGCAAGGTATTAAGAGGAGGTGAGCCCCTCATATAAGTAATAATTTCTGTTCGTTTTAAGTTTTAATGCTACTCCTTACTTCCAGTTGAAAAAACTTTTTCATATTTATTTTTTTATTGTTTTTTTTTTAAATAATGCTAGAAAATCCTGCGCTCCTTTCATGGAAATGTTCTTCCCCCATGACAAATTTCTCGATAAAAAGTTCCCCCAGCATATCCCCCTCTTCTCAACCCCTCCCCCAAACCAAAAAATACCCCCCTGAAAACGTCTGTACATTTCCCAATAACCATTACTATATGTAAGCACTGTTCAAAGTTTGTAACGTGTAGCCCCTCTCACGGGGACTGTGGGGGAGTAATTCGTCCCCAAAGACATAGTTATAAGGTTTTTCGACTACACTAAATAAAATGGCTATCTCAGAATTTTGATCCGTTGACTTTGGGAGAATAATTAGCGTAGGACAGGCCTAGATGCCCTCCAGTTTTTTTTTGTCACTTAAAAAAGGGCACTAGAACTTTTCATTTCCATTAGAATGAGCCCTCTCACAACATTTTAGGACCACTGGGTCGATACGATCACCCCTAGGAAAAAAAAACAAACAAAAAAACAAACAAATAAACACGCATCCGTGATCTGCCTTCTGGCAAAAAATAAAAAATTCTACATTTTTGTAGATATCGATACTTGCTAAGGATGCAGCTTCGAACGAAATTATCGGACTCATAGCGTGCAAAATCTTAAGGAAGGGTTGCAAGAAGGAATAAAAAACAAAAGGTAATTTACGATAGTTTCACTTACATTGTCTTTAGTACATTTTCGTAGTTTATTGGCGCTTAACTTAGTTTAGTGTAGTAGCATATATAGTTTATTGTTTAACTTAGAACACGACTTTATTACCGTATAGCCTAAGTTATATGATATTTAGCATACGTAATTATGTTATTACGTTATTTGGTTTACATCCAATGTGCAATTTTTCATCAATATATCCTCTAGAAGTAAGATCATGAGGAGGTGGTTAACTGGTAAAGTCAGCTATCAATACTTGCCTAAGATTCAACTAAGGGCGAGATTATTGAACATGCAAAATCTTGAAGAAGGGATGAAAGAAATAATCAAAGATAGAACATATTTTAAGATCGATTCTCTTGCATTTTATTTAGTAAGTTTTTCGTAGTTTATTACTGTTTAGTGTATTGTAACGTAGTCGTCAATAACATTTAACGCGTAACATGATGTAATTCACTTGCAATATTCATTAACAAAGAACTTGAGTTACATTGGCTTAAAATTGTTGAAATGCTAATAAATCGGAAACTCAATGTTTCAATAGAATTCCTTCATCGATGTTGAACTTTAATTTGGTGAAAATAAAAAGCTAGATTTCAACTTCTGCTACTTTCAATCAGAAATAATCTAAAGTTGGCTAGAAACTTGTCAGATGCTTTAAATAATTAAGGACAATGAAGTAAACCTGTCCTACCTTCACTCCAAGGTTTTTTCCGGAATTTTTTCGGGGGGAGGGAAGGGCTAAAAAAGGAAATTTGAAAAATAGCAACGAAAAAATTTTAATATGCTTATTTACTACGTATTTAAGTGTTGGACAAAATTTTTTTGGGAGCGGGGAGTCAAGCCCTCTAGTCGCTTCCCCTGGAGACGGTCTTGCTTTATTCCCTTTCAAATAAATGAGAGTTTACGTTTTATTACTTTCATTGTATTTTACAGTTCTTAGCAAAACCAGAAAAAAATTGTTTTTGGCCCTTAGAAACCGAAAGAAATTAAAACTTCCACTGCTAAAAATTATTGGCATTTAATTTTAATTGTAATTGACATTTAATTGTATTTAATTATTTAATTGCCTGCTCAGCCATGTGGAGGACGATGAATTCGACACTTTTCCCCTGAAGTGCCGTGAGCAATCTCAAATTAGGGTCAAGCTGCAGGAGGAAATTTCGATTAGCTACTTCCTGGTATTCTTAAATCATTTAATTGTATTTAATGTATATAATAACATTTTAATTGTAATTAATTGTTAATTGTAAATTAACAGTTCAATAACCTGTTATGATTTTTGCATTTATTATTTATTTTAATTCGTTGTGAAACAAATATATAATTTCCATGCCCATACTGAAACTGCAAGTGAACCTGAAAAATCTAAGAGAACTGAAACTTAATATAACCAAGGATGGGAGCTATCTCAAGATTATCCCTGTTTCCGCGTCACAAATTTTCGCCTTTTATTTTTTTATCTTTAGATTGAGCTTATCATTTTTAAGATATATTTTTCTTACTCTTAGCTAGGTCTGACCAAATCATAGTAGGCCTGATGGAAAAAATATTCAAAAACATCAATTTATAGATAGTGTTTATTCACAGTGATGGTAAAGGCTCAGTACCATGATGCCAAATTCAATTATTATATTGTGGAATAATGAAGGTGATGAAGATTATAATGAAAAATTAAAATTTGGAGAAACAAGCAAAAAACTGTTGATGTCTTTAATTTTATGTTTCGTAGCCCTGTCTAACTGAGCCCCGTGCAACTGAACCGGGGATTCAACCCCTGTTCAACTTAATTCTCTTTTAACTCAACCTCGTTTATATCAACCCCCGTTTAACCAAAGCCCATGCAATTTAATCCTCATTCAACTCAATAGCCATGTAACTCAACCCCCTTTCAAGTCAACCCTCTGGTTGAAAGAGTCCTGTCTCGATATCCAGGTTTATCATATTTAGGCGTCTGCTCGGAGTTGTTCTATTCGAAAAGTGGTGGTAAAGGAAAGTCTGTAGAGTGAGCGTATTCAAGGTCAGTATTAGTTACTTTTTACGCTGAGATGGCGACACCAGCATCGTCATTCAATCCTGTTTTCTCTATCAAATCCACAACATCAAATAGTTGGTGGTAACGAACTGTAGTAAGGACCGACCCAGCTCAATAGTAACCGAAATTCTAAAAAACGGAATTTTAATATCAATATTTACATCAAAAGAATCAAATTTTAATGCTGATTTTGAATATATAAGTTTCATCAAGTTTAGTCTTCCCTATTAAAAGTTAGGAGCCTGAGAAAATTTGCCTCATTTTAGAAAATAGGAGGAAACACCCCCTAAAAGTCACAGAATCTTAACGAAAATCACACCATCAGATTCAGCGTATCAGTGAACACTATTATAGAAGTTTCAAGCTCCTATCTACAAAACTGTGGAATTTCACATTTTCTGCGAGAAGACAGATGTCGGATGCTTGATTATTTGTTTTTTTTCCAAGGGTGATCGTACCGACTTAGTGGTCCTAGAATGTCGTGAGAGGACTCATTCTAACGGAAATGAAAAGTTGTTGTGCCCTTTTTAAGTAACCAAAAATATTGGAGGGCGCTTATACCCTCTTCCACACTCATTTTCCCCCAAAATTACCGGATCGAAATTCTGAGATCACCATTTCGTTCACCAAAAACCAAATAACTATGTCTTTGTGGACGACTTACTCCCCCACAGTTCCCGTGGGAGGGGATGCAAGTTACAAACTTTGACCGTTGTAACACATACTAATGGCTATTGGGAAGTGTACAGACGTTTTCACGGGGATTTTTTTTTTGTTTGGGGAGAAGTTGAGGGAGAGGGGTTACGTGGGAGGATCTTTCCAAGGAGAAATTTGTCACGGGGGAAGATAATTTCAATCAAGGGGGCGCAGGACTTTCTAGTATTATTTAAAAAAAAACAATGAAAAAATAAATATGAAAAGTTTTGTTCAAATGAAAGTAAGGAGCAACATTAAAACATAAAACGAACCGAAATTATTACTTATATGAGGGGTTCGCCTCCTCATAATACCTCGCTATTTACGCTAAAGTGTTTTTAGTAATTTCAACTATTTATTCCACGGCCTTTGTGATTCAGGGGTAATTCTTAAGGAATTGGGACAAAATTCAAGTTTTAGTGTAAAGAGCGAGATATTGACGAAGGGTTGAACCTCCTCATATACGTAATTAAAACATACGATAATAGAATTTCTTTACGTAAGTTAATACGTAAATTACGTATATTTTTTTTACTAATAAAAACGTTCGTAAAAAATTAAAGTTCTAGTTGCCTTTTTAAGTAATCAAAAAATTGGAGGGCAACTAGGCCTCCTCCGCCGCTCCTTTTTTTCAAAGTCTTCAAATTAAAACTATGAGAAAGTTATTTGGCCAAAAAAAAATAATAAGGAAATTTCATTTTAATAATTTATGTGCGGCGTGCCATAATCGAAACTTGCATTAATTCAAAAACCTTCAGAAATTAAATAAAAAAGACAAGTTTTTTTTTAACTGAAAGTAAAAAGCGACATTAAAACTTAAAACGAACAGAAATTAATTACTTAAAATAGTGTTAACTGGTGTCAGGGCTGTGTCGATGTTTTTTTTAGGAGGAATCGGGGGTTACAAAGGGATTTTTTCGGTAGTTTTTGCAAACAAATTTCAAAAAACGACTAAAATTTTTCTTTATATTAATTTTTGTTACTTTTTATTATTAGAAAATTTTTTTGGGGAAGGGGGGGTTAAAAACTCCTATATCCCCTGGATACGGCCTTTTCTAGTGTTAATGGTATTCTAAGACATCGTTCATTCTAAGGTTGAGTTCATTACATTATTTACCTGCTTGCATAATGAATTTCCTAAAAAAATTGTTTATCTTTTTCCAAATAAATCTATGAAGAAAAAGTAGGGCTTAGTGGTGTTGTACTTTATCATAAAAGAAAAGAGCCAAGATTTATCTTTTTCCAAAGAAAAGATAAGTGTTTTTCAGCAACATAAAACAAGTTTCCATCGTAGTAGAGCAAGAATTCTCAGAGACAGAAAACACTTATAGTGTTTTATATTTACATTCTTTCTTAGCATACGCATTCATTAAGTGCTAATATGACACAAGAATACAGAAAGGAAAAGAATGGAATTATATACGAGATTGCAAAACCTGAACATTATGAGGACATGAAGCGATTGTTCTTACATGATTTTATGGACCGTGAACCGCTTTCGATGGCTGCTGGCCATAATAACGAATTCAAAACGGACGAAGAAAAAGAGTGAGTCGATCAGTAATATTCCTTAGCCTATCAAAAACAACCTGAACTATTTCTCAACCATTCTCTTTATTTTTTAACCCATTGAAACGCAATTTCAGTTTAGATTGCCTACACTGGTAGCATAATTTGCTTTAACCCCAAATTTCCTACCATAATAATCGTTTGTCGAGTAGTTGATGCAAGAATACCAAGAAGTACTTCATCAAAATTTTCTCCTGCTAATTGACCCTAATTTGAAATAGCTCACGGCACTTAAGGGAAAAGTGTCCAATTCATCGTCCTCCACATGGCTGAGTGGGCAATTATTCTTTGTTTAAGTTCTTTTCCTAATTTTCAAAAGTGGCTTTCCCCCACTGGAAGACAGGGTGCTCTCAACTGCATTCATATCTGTATAAATGTTCTCGGAATATTCAACTTAAAGTAAACCCCCGATCTGTATTTAGAATTAACTTGTCTCTTTGATACTAAACTCTTGGAAATATTTAGTTCACAAAACTCCTTCTGGGATTTTGGCTATTCTAGCTTTACTCTAAAGATTTCCAGCAGACAAGTTATGTCATCTCATTGATCCGTAACATCATTCCATAAATACGAGAAACCCGCCCCATCAAGCAACTTTTCAATATCAATATCAATGTCAATGTTTATTCTTCCTCAGACTTAATAATTCTTCACAATCTTCCCCAGCTAAGCTATTGTCTTACGGCGTTATTACTTTAAGTCCAATTCGTATTGCTTAGAAAGCTCTTTCCAACTTAAGGAAATACATACCTAGGTCTCTTTTGAGTACTAATGTTGGTGCTGTTTATGGAGACCAAGTGCTCTCATAGAGTACATTCTTTATTACTACCATGTTACCTCAAATCATACCTCATACAAAATAATAAAATTTATTATAACTAAATATTTTACTGTAAAAAAAGATATGGTGTCAACTTTTACAAGAGCTTGAATGGGTCTGTGACAGTGAAGAAAATTTTGGGAGGTTGATTATTAGTGTTTCTTTGAACGTAACAATAAATCTAGTTTAAAAAAATATCAACTTTTTTGGTGGTTTTGATAAGCTTTAGTATGCACAAGTACTGACATTGGTCTTAATAGTATTGTAAAATAAACTTCGTCAAATATGTACATGCAAAATACTCCTTATTCCATGTAAAATATCCTGTTAACTCATTTGTATTTTCTAGCAAAACTGAAAATTAATACGAGAGATGTATCAACGAATTGTCTTGCACATGGCGCTGAATTGTTCTACTACGAGACTTGGTATCAGGGTCATATCGAGGATTTTTTTTGGGGGTGAGGGGTTGTTAAAAAGGATTTTTCTGATTGTTTTCCTGATTTTTTCCATGATTTTATGAGGTAATTTACGGTGATTACCTCAGTAGTAAAAACAAGAGATAAGGGTTGATTTCCCTCCAATCATTCTAAGCACCTATAAGCGATACTAGAAAACCTCTAATTTCCGATTAGTCTTCTATCAAGTTTCTAAAATCACCTATTCAATACGAAGTGCCAAGGGTCCTCTGGATCTCCAACTGCTTAAAATTAATCCCAAATAAATTCTGAGAGGGTCTTTCTAACAACATAATTATCCTTCGAAATAACCAAGAAAAAAATCAGGAAAAAAGTTAACTCGTTCTATTAATTCTTATGTCTAAGGAATATTAGCATTTTATTAATAACGTATATTAGGGCATAATATATAGGGAAAAACCCAAAGGGCGATGGGCACAAAACCTGAAAGAAAATAGCAGGAAAAAATAATATTGAAAAAATCAATCAAATGATTAAACAAATATCTAAAAATTAAAAACATGAATATAAACATTAATCATTTTAGAACACCGCCCCAGAGGGTCATGCTGACAAGAATAAACCACCCCAGTATCTTAATACTTAATATCTAGTCCCAACCTGTTATTGCTTATGCATAAAATGTCTTCCACCCAAGCGAAACGGTACAACCGTTTGACAAAAAACAAAATGTTTACTCTGAGTCAAGAATACTCAATGATTAATCTTGGGTTCAATGATTAAAAGTCAGAAGTCGTACTATCCAAATTGGGCCCAGTTCTCAAAGGATATATAGTTGATCTTGATTGTGTATTAGTTGTTCCTAACCCGAAATACGATATCTTGGCCTCACAATCTGTAACTCTCTTAAAACAACTAGAGAGCTCCTTATCCGCCATTTTTAGCGTCGGACGTCCAGCGCCTACAGGAACATAGTATCTATTAAACTTCTTTTTAATCGCCGGTTAATAGCTAAATTGTATAACTCATATGCGTTTCCAAATGTTTTGCACCTTACACCTTTTTATTGCAAACAAGTTTATTGCCGGTGTGCTAAATATCTCTTTGGCCTACCCCCTTGACAAAACAAAAATCGCAAAGAAAAGAAGAACGAGGACAATAAACAGGCAGTGAAAAAATTAAAAATTATGCAATTACTACGGTCAAGACCTCCTCTTGACCGTCCTCAGGGCAGAATAAACTGATAAAATATACATATATATATATATATATATATATATATATATATATATATATATATATATATATATATATATATATATATATATATATATATATATAAAACTTAAAACAAAACTCAAAACTAAAATATGATAAAATATGATTGGATCCTCCTCTACCAAAATCTATGATCAAACTGCAACAGATTTGACCTATCTAACTATAGAACGAATATTGGGGTTAGAGCGGTAGCTAGCAACCTTGTATGAGACGATCATTTCAAATACCAGGAAACAGAATAACCCAGTTAGATTAAAACAAGAAGTACACTATTAGAACCACCTTGTCCGAATCCCTATTGTAATTTTACCAGTTTATTCTGCACTGAGGACGGTCAAGCGGAGGTTTTGACCGAAATATTTGCATAATTTTCAATTTTGTCACCGGCTGTTTATTGTCCTCGCTCTTCTTTTCTTTGCGATTTTGTGTTTTGTCATGATTTACCAGTGTGGTCTCAGAAATTATTTACCTACCATCTTGGGCAGTTAATTCTTGAGCTAATAGTAGATACGGTATTATAGACCCTAATGCTGCTATCGGTAGATGCATTGAAGCTTATAATAAGGGAATTAATGAAAATTTATGGTCATCCCTTTTAAAACAGTAAACATTTCTCTTTTTTTAATTGTTATGTGTATTGCGTTTTTGTAATTACTTGGGTAATTATTGTGATTGTATCCATATAGTATGAATTTTAATTTTGTTTTATTTATCATTTCTGTCTTTCTCTTTTTTTATACTTCATTTGTTATTGTGTTAATACCGGTTCATAAATAAATTCAATTCAATACCCATTCCCCAGCAGTTTTCCCACCCACAAGCATTTTCCCTCCTTAACTCAAAAAAATTTATTTCTAAAATCTCTTAACCCTTCAAGAAAATCAGGAAATCAAGAAAATTAAAAAATTTTGTCTCCCTCTCTCCACACATCAAACAGCTGTAAGGACCACTCCCGATTATAACCCTTCCCAAACATATTCTCCTTTCCCTGAGTGGCATAACATCATCTTATCCAGATTAAGAAATAACTAGTAAAAAATCGTAAAAAAAAACAAGCCAACTATTAAAATGCAGAAAATAAGAACTAAACTTTGTTGCCACCGTTATAATAATGCATTTTTTAAAACCAATTTTTGTACTTGTTAATTATTCAGAACACACCCAAGAAGTGAATTATGGTTAATCCCAGTGAAATATACTAAATATCATGAAAATATAATACTTTAGAATCGAAATTATGGAAACTACGACAAAGAATTATGGAAAGCAGGCCGCCCAGAACGTATTATATTAAATACCTTACATTACGTAACCTAACCAATATACTTATTATATAAATTAAATATTTAATTAAAATATATCTATAACGTAGTTTTTACACCGATTCTAATCTAATTGTCTCTGAATACAAATAGCTAAACCGGTTTTCGTCAGTTCTTGCAGAACTAAATTCTCGTGTGTGTTCCTAATCATCAACAAGTACCTATTTTTTTTTTTTCTCTAATTTCCTTCCTTAAACCTTTTCTTCCTTTTTTTTATCTTTTATCATCCATAATTTATTTTAGGAGGGAGGGATAAAACCTTGAAAATCACTTCACAATATTTTGGTTTGCATAAACTTGCATCTTTTAGTTTTATCTTTGGTTCATTTACATCATTGGCGGTTTTCCATCAATTTACATCTTTTAGAAGTGAGATCATGAGGAAGTGGTTAACTCCACTACATGAAAGTCAGCTATCAATACTTGCTAAAGATGCAGCTACGAACGAAATTATTGGACTCAGAACATGCAAAATTTTAAGGAAGGGGTGCAAAAAGGAATCAAATATAGAAGGTAATTTAAGACTATTTCATTTACATTCCTGTAGTTTATTACCGTTTAACGTAGTTTAGTGTAGTCGCATATATAGTTTATTGTTTAACCTACTACACGACTTTATTATAGGGTAACTTACGTTACCTGGTCAAAATTACCAACGCTGTAAAACGAAAATTCAGTAATTCAACTTGCGAAATTCACCGAAATTTTTGTAGTTTATTAAAACATTTACTAAAAATGTATTAAAATATCGTTTACTAAAACATTTCCTTAGTTTAATTCCGTTTAATGTAGTTTATTATAGTCAAACTGTAGTAAATAGTGACCCTGCTCAATAGTAACCAAAACTCTAAACAAGAGCTAAGAGCTCATAGGGCACTTGTGGCGAGGCAAGAAGAGCTAAGAGCCGAAAGATCATATGGTATGAGCTCTAGCAAAATTCTATGAATCACTAGATTGATTTAAAAGGAAAATAAGAGGCTTAATGCCGATCAGGACTTAAAATAAGAGCTCTGAGTCACGATGTCCTTCTAAATATAAAAATTCAATAAGATCCAATCACCCACTCGTATGTTATAAATCCCTAATTTTTTCTAATTTTTCCTCTCCCTTTAGCCCCCCAGATGGTCGAATCCGGGAGAACGACTTTATCAAGTCAATTTGTGCAGCTCCCTGACAGGCCTACCCTTTATCGTCGTCTTAGCACGTCCAGAAGCACCAAACTCGCCAAATCACTGAACCCCTTCCCCCAAACTCCACCAAAGAGAGTGAATCCAGTACGGTTCTGTCAATGACGTATCAAGAACATTTGCTTCTTCTATCCATCAAGCTTCATCCCGATTCCTCCACTCCAAGTGTTTTCCAGGATTTCCCCCTCCAACTTCCTCCAATGTAAAAAGATCTGGTCGGGATTTGAAATAAGAGCTCTGAGACATGGATTCCTTCTAATTATCAAATTTCATTAAGATCCGATCGCCTATTCGTAAAATAAAAATACCCCAATTTTCACGTTTTCCAAGAATTCCGGTTTCCCCCTCCAACTCCCCCTAAAGTAACAGGATCTGGTCAGAATTTAAAATTAAAGCTTTAAAGCACAAGACCCTTCTAAATATCAAATTTCATTAAGATCTGTTCACCCTTTCGTAAGTTACAAATACCTCAATTTTCAAAATTCTCCCCCCCCCCCAACTCCACCAAAGACAGCAGATCCGGTCCGACTATGTCAGTCACGTGTCTTAGACAGGTTTTTATTCTTCCCATCCAGTTTCGTCCTGATACCACCGCTTGAAGTATTTTCTAAGATTTCCAGTTCTCCTCAACTGCCCCCCCCCCAAATTACGCTGGATCCGGTTGATATTTAAAATAAAAGATCTGTGTCACTTCTAAATATGAAGTTTCTTAAAGTTCCGGTCACTCCTTCAAAAGTTAAAAATACGTCATTTTTTCCAATTTTTCAGAGTTAACCCCCCCCCCCAATAGAGCGGATCCGTTCCAATTATGTAAATCACGTATCTAAGACTTCTGCTTATTTTTCCCACCAAGTTTCATCCCGATCCCTCCAATCTAACCGTTTTCCATGATTTTAGGTACCCCCACTCCAAACTCTCCCCAATGTCACCAGGTCCGGCCAAGACTTAAAATAAGAGCTTCGAGACACGATATCCTTCTAGATATCAAATTTCATTGAGATCCGATCACCCGTTTGTAAGTTAAAAATACCTTATTTTCTAATTTTTCAGAATTTTTCAAAAACCCCCCTCCCAACTACCATAAAAGAGAATAGATACGTTTCAGTTATGTCAATCATGTATCTAAGACTTGTGCTTATTTTTCCCACCAAGTTTCATCCCGATCCCTTCGCTCTAAGTGTCTTCCAAGTTTTAGGTTTCCCCCTCCCAACTCCCCCCTATGTCACCAGATCTGTTCGGGATTTAAAATAAGAGCTCTGAGACACAATATCCTTCCAAATATTAAATTTCATAAAGGTCTGGTCACCATTTCGCAAGTTACAAATACCTCAATTTTCAAAATCCTCCCCCCCCCAACTCCAACAAAGACAGCAGATCCAGTCCGGTTATGTCAGTTACGTGTCTTAGACAGGTTTTTATTCTTCCCATCCAGTTTCGTCCTGATATCCCCGCTTGACGTATTTTCTAAGATTTCCGGTTCCCCTCAACTGCCCCCCCCCCTCCAATTACGTTGGATCCGGTTGAAATTTAAAATAAGAGATTTGAGTCACTTCTAAATATGAAGTTTCTTTAAGATCCGATCACTCCTTCGAAAGTTAAAAATACGTCATTTTTTCTAATTTTTCAGAATTAACTCCCCCCTCCCATATAGAGCAGATCCGTTCCAAATATGTAAATCACGTATCTAAGACTTATTATCTAAGACTGCTTATTTTTCCCACCAAGTTTCATCCCGATCCCTCCAATCTAACCGTTTTCCATGATTTTAGGTTCCCCCACTCCAAACTCCTCCCAATGTCACCAGACCCGGTCAGGACTAAAAATAAGAGCTTTGAGACACGATATCCTTCTAAATATCAAATTTCATTGAGGTCCGATCACCCGTTTATAAGTTAAAAATACCTCATTTTTTCTAATTTTTCAGAATTAACTCCCCTCCCAAGTACCCCAAAGAGAGCGAATCCGTTCCTGTTATGTCAATCACGTGTCTAGGACTTGTGCTTATTTTTCCAACCAAGTTTCATCCCGATCCCTCCACTCTAAGTGTTTTCCAAGTTTTAGGTTTCCCCCTCCCAACTCCCCCCTAAATGTCACCAGATCGGTCCGGGATTTAAGGTAAGAGCTCTGAGACACAATATCCTTCTAAATATCAGATTTCATTGAGATCCGATCACCCGTTCGTAAGTTAAAAATACCTCATTTTTTCTAATTTTTCAGAATTAACCCCCCCCCCACCAAATAACCCAAAGAGAGCAGATCCGTTCCAGTTATGTCAATCATGTTTCTAGGACTTGTGCTTATTTTTCCCACCAATTTTCATCCCGATTCCTCCACTCTAAGTGTTTTCCAAGATTTTAGGTTTCACCCTTCCAGCTCCCCACCCCCAATGTCCCCAGATCCGGTCGGGATTTAAAATAAGAGCTCTAAGACACGATATCCCTCTAAACATCAAATTTCATTCGGATTCGATCACCCGTTCGTAATTTAAAAATACCTCATTTTTTCTAATTTTTCAGAATTAACTCCCCCCCCCAGCTACCCCAAAGAGAGCGGATCCATTCCGGTTATGTCAATCATGTATCTAGGACTTGTGCCAATTTTTCCCACCAAGTTTCATTCCGATCCCTCCACTCTAAGTGTATTCCATGATTTTAGGTTTCCCCCTCCCAACTCTCTCCCCCCTCCCCAATGTCACCAGATCCGGTCGAGATTTGAACTAAGAGTTTTGAGACACGACATTCTTCTAAATATCAAATTTCATTGAGATCCGATCACCTGTTCGTAGTTAAAAATACCTAATTTTTTCTAATTTTTCAGAATCTATCCCCCCTCCCACCTACCCCAAAGAGAGCAGATACGTTCCGGTTATGCAATCATGTATCTAAAACTTGTGCTTATTTTTCCCGCCAAGTTTCATCCCGATCTCTCCACTCTAAGTGTCTTCCAAGTTTTAGGTTTCCCCCTCCCAACTCCCCCCCCCGTGTCACCAGATCTGTTCGGGATTTAAAATAAGAGCTCTGAGACACAATATCCTTCTAAATATAAAATTTCATTGAGATCCGATCACCCGTTCGTAAGTTAAAAATACTTCAATTTTTCTATTTTTTCCGAATTAACGGCCCCCCCACTCTCCCCCAGATGGTCAAATCAGGAAAAAGACTATTTCTAATTTAATTGGTCTGGTCCCTGATACGCCTGCCGAATTTCATCGTCCTGGCTTACCTGGAAGTGCCTAAAGTAGCAAAATCGGGACCGACAGACCGACAGAATTTGCGATTGCTATATGTCACTTGGTTAATACAAAGTGTCATAAAATGGATAAAAATGGATATTTTGAGGCCAATAGCAACATCAAAAGAATTGCATTTTAATGCTGATTTTAAATATACGAGTTTCATCAAGTTTAGTCTTACCCATCAAAAGTTACAAGCCTGAGAAAATTTGCCTTATTTTAGAAAATAGGGGAACACCCCTAAAAGTCATAGAATCTTAACCAAAATCACACCATCAGATTCAGCGTATCAAAGAACGCTATTGTAGAAGTTTCAAGCTCCTTTCTGCAAAAATGTAGAACTTTGTATTTTTCGCCACGGATGCGTGTTTATTGGTTTGTTAAGTTTTTTTTTTTTTTTTTTTTTCCCTATTGGGATCACCCTAGTGGTCCTAAAATGTTGCAAGAGGGCTCATTCTAATGAAAATGAAAAGTTTTAGTGCCCTTGTTGAGTGATTAAAAAATTGGAGGGTACCTCGGCCCCCTCCCACGCTAATTATTTTCCCAAAGTCAACGGATCAAAGTTCTGAAATAGCTATTTTATTCAGAGTGTTTGAAAACCCTTATAACTATGTCTTTGGGAACGAATTACTCCCCCAAAGTCCCCGTGGGAGGACCTACGAGTTACAAACTTTGACCAGTGCTTACATATAGTAATGGTTATTGGGAAATGTACAGACGTTTTCAGGGGAATTTTTTTGGTTGGGGGAAGGGGCTGAGAAGAGGGGTATATTTCGGGGGAACTTTACATCGTGGAATTGTTCATGTGGGGATAAAACTTCCATGAAGGGAGCGCAGGATTTTCTAGCATTATTAAAAAAAACAATGAAAAAATAAATATGAAAGAGTTTTTTCAACTGGAAGTAAGGAGCAACATTAAAACTTAAGAATAACAAAAATTATTACGCATATGAGGGGCTCACCTCCTCTTAACACCTTGCTCTTTACGCTAAAGTATTTTTAGTAATTTCAACTATTTATTCGACGGCTTTTGTAATTCAGGGGTCATTCTTAATGGATTGGGACAAAATTTAAGCTTTAGTGTAAAGAGCGAGGTACTGACGAGGGGGTGAACCCCTTCATATATGTAATAAAAATATGGAATACAAAAATTCGTTACGTAAGCCAATTTATAAGTTAGGTATATCTTTTACTAATAAAAAAATTCGTAAATAAATTGAAAGTTTAAGTAACCAAAAAATCGGAGGGTAACAAGGCCTCCTTCCCTGAACCTTTTTTTTCAAAATCATTCGATCAAAACTATGAGAAAGCCATTTAGCCAAAAAAAAGTATATAAAATTAATTTTAATTATTCATTTGCGGAGAGCCATAATCAAAACATGCATTGATTCAAAAACGTACAGAAATTAAATAAAAAAAAAAAAGAAGTTTTTTTAACGGAAAGTAAGGAGCGGCATTAAAACTTAAAACAAACAGAAATTACTTAGTATATATCTCCTCAACGCCCCGCTCTTTACGCTAAAGTTTCTTACTTTAAGAGGTAGAGTTAAGAGAAAGAGTCAAACTTTAGCGTAAAGAGCAGGGCTTTCAAGATTTCAATATTTTAATCAGATGTATTGGAGGAGGTTGCACGCAAGAGGGGAAGGTGAGGTTGGCTACTCTCTGATCGCTTTTGACTCTTAAAAAGAGCGAAAGAAATTTCGATCAAATCGGATGTGCCTCCTCTATGTTTATACATTCACGCCTTCCGTAAAAGCTGTATATGTTAACGGTGGATAACAACTTTGATTTATATGACTTGCTCTGAAGGCCGGAAGGGGGAGGGTAGTCCAAACCCGGAATCACAGTTATTTGACAGTTGGACTATTTTTAAAAAATGGCCGTATCAAAATTTTGATTCGTTGCATTGGGAGAAAAGAGGCCGTCCATGGAGGGGATAGCTGCTTTCTGTTGAATTCTAACTCTTCAAAGGAGCTAGAACTATCAATTTTCAATCAAGTAAGTTTCCTACATAGCTTATACGACCACCACTTCCATAAGAATTGGATATGCTCCTGAGGCTTAAATTTTTTCCCGGGCTCTGGTGGCTTTTTCCCGGGCTCTGGGAATTGTGTCAACCCTGAAGCATTGTTATATGATACGGACACATTGGACTATTTAAAAAAATGACTATCACAAAAGCTATATCGGATTCATTTAGAGAAAGTACGGCGAGGGGGAGCTGCTTGCCCTCCGATAACATCCGGATGTTTAAAAGGCGAATAAGGCTTCCAATTTTCCATCATATGAGCCCCCTCCAAACTTTATACGGCCAGCTTTCCCATAAGAAACTTACACCCCCCCGGGGCATAACTTACAACCCTTGCTCCAGGGCTCTTGGGGTTGTATCAATCCCGAAGGTATTGTTATACAATATCTGGACTAAATACAGCATAATGGCTACCTCAAATTGTCGATCACATAAATTTGGGGAAAACAGGGCGTGGGGGCCTGTTGGCCTCTGATCACTTTTGGCTCTTAAAACAGGGAGCCTGAACTTTCAGTTTCCAATTAAATGAGTCTCCTCTAAAGTTTAAAAGACTATTTCTTTCAATAAGACCTTATATACCCCTGGGGACTAAATTATAACCCTTGACCAAGGGGCTATGGGGGGCTCTATCAACCCCATAGGCATTTTTATATGATACATGAATAAAATGAATATCTTCAAGTTTCGACTGAATTCATTTGGGGGGAAAAGGAATGCGAGAGGGGGACTAGTTGCCCTCCGATCACTTTCGACGTTTAAAATGGAACTACAACTCTCAATTTCTAATCAAATCAGCACTTTCCAAAGCTTACACGACCGCCCTTTCCGTAGAAACCTTATATGCCTCGAGACATAACTTACAATGCTTGTCCCTGATGTCTAAGAGGCAATATCAACTTTGGAGTTTTTTTATTTGGTCTATTTCAAACAAAATGGCTATCTTAAAAATTTGATCAGATACTTTTTGGGATAAAAGGGAAAGGAAAGGGAGTTTAGTTGCTCTCTGGTTCCTTTAGACTCTTGAAAATTAACCTAGAACTTTCAACTTCATGAAACTAAAGCTTTAAGATTTATATGGAATGAATCCTAAATAAGGAACTAGAACTTTCAATTTCGAATCATTAGAGCCCTTCTAAAGCTTATACGGTTCCACCGAAACCTCATATGCCACCTGGACATAACTTAAAACTTACTCTTTCCGGCTCTGGGGGGGGGGTGACTTCAAATTTTTGTTATTTGATCATTGGACTCACATTTATGTGAGTTCACATTTATTGGACTATTCTGAACAAAAGTCATCTCAGATTTTTGATTGGATTTATTTGAGGAAAATAAGGCATTGTGGACAGAGTTTGTGGGGATAGATGCCCTTCGATAGATTTTGACTCTTCAAAGGGGAAAGGAACTTCAAACAAATAAGCCACCTCCAGAGTCTATAAGACCATTCCCTTTAATAAAACGTTATGTAACCCCGGAGAATAGCTTATAACCCTCCACCCTTGGCTTTAAGGGGTTGTTTCAACCCTACATGCTTTGTTGTATAATACGTGGACCATTTTCAACAAAATGGTTATGTTTTAAAAAGGGCGTGGTTAGGTTTGTGGCCTTCCTATTACTTTTGATTCTTTAGATGGAGCCAGAACTTTGACTTTCTAATCAAATAAGGACCCTCTTAAGTTTACATGGCGACCCTTTTCCTTAAAATCCTTACATGCCCCCAGGTAATAGTTTAAAACATTTGCACGTGCGCTCTGGGGGATGTGTCAACCCCAAAGTTTTGTTATATGATCTTTGGTCAATTTTTAACAAAAATACTCCCTCAAATTGGATTGGATGCATTTAGGGAAAGGAGGTGTGGGGGGTAGTGGCCATCCGATTACCTTTGACTCTTACCGCAGAAGTTTATACGACCACCTTTTCTAAAGAAACATTGTATGCATCTTTAGCATAGCTTACGACTCTCCCTATCTGGCTCTTGGGTGTTTTGACGATCCTTGAGTTTTGTTATCTCATCTTTGAACTATTTTGAACCAAATGGCTATCTCAAAATTTTGATCGGAAGTATTTGGGGAAAAAGATCTTGGGAAGGGGTAAGGGCTGATTCCCCTTCGATCACTTTCAACTCTTGAGAAGAGCACTATAACTTCCGATTTCAAATCCAATAACCCCCTCTGAGGCTTTATGACCACCCTATCCTTAAAAACCTTATATGCCCCCAGGCCATAACTTAGAAAATTAACTCAGGGCTCGGTGGCATTGTTTCAACCCCAAAGTTTTGTATATCTTATTTTTGAACTATTCATAACAAAATGGTTATCTCAAAATTTCTATCGAATGCACTCGGGCACGGGAGGGGTTTTGTTGCCCTCCAATCACTTTTGACTCATAAAAAGGACACTAAAATTTCCAATTCCTAATTGAATGAATTCCCTCCGAAGTTTTACTAGACCACCCTTTCCAAATGATATGCCAACGGGGAAAAAATAATAGCAATAATCATTGAAGCCTTATGGCTTTTACTATAGGTAACGCTACAGTTTTACATTTTGTATTTGTTCTTTCCAAGTTTGACTTTTCATTCAATTTAATTCCAACTGCTATCTCTATGTTTACTGTGATTCTTTATATAAAATTAAATAAAATAACAAGTTTTTTTTTAATGAAAGTAAGGAGCAACATTAAAACTTAAAATGAACAGAAACTAGTCCGTATATGAAAGGGGCTTTTCCTCCTCAACGCCTCACTCTTTACGCTAAAGTTTGACTCTTTCTCTTAACTCTATTTTTAAAACAGTAAGAATCTTTAGCGTAAAGAGTGGGGCCTTGAGAAGGAAAAGCCCCTTTCATATACGGAGTAATTTCTGTTCGTTTTTAGCTTTAATGTTGCTCCTTTCTTTCATTTAAAAAACTTGTTTTTTTTCATTTAATTTCTGGACGTTTTTAAATTAATGCATGTTTTGATCTTGGCTTCCTTACATGAACAATTAAAACAGAATTCGCATATTAATTAATTGTAATTAATCGGAGGATATTGAGAAAAAGGAGCGAAGGAGGAGACCTAGCTGCCCTCCAAGTTTTTGATCACTTAAAAAAGCAACTAGAACTTTATAACTTTTTACAAACGTTTTCATTGGTAAAAAATATACGTAACTAACAATTTCACATATGTTTTTATTGCGTATATGAGGGGGTTTAACCTTCGTTGATACCTCGCTCTTTACACTAGAGCTTAGATTTTGTCCCAGTTCCTTAAGAATGACCTCTGAATCACAAAGGCCGTAGAATAAATAGTTGAAATTACCAAAAATACTTTAGCGTAATGAGTGAGTTATAACGAGGAGGTAAACCCTTCATATGCGTAATAATTTTTGTTCGTTTTAAGTTTTAATGCGGCTCCTTACTTTATTTTGAAAAACTTTTTATGTTTATTTTTTCATTATTTTTTCAAATAATGCTAGAAAATGAGGCGCCCCCTTGATTAAAATTATCTTCCCCCATGAGAAGTTTTTCCATGGAAACATCTTCCCACGTAACCACAACTCTCCCCCCCCCAAAAAAAATCCCCCTGAAAACGTCTGTCAATTTTCTAGTAATTACTATATGTAAACACAGGTCAAAGTTTGCAACTTGCAGCCCCTCCCACGGGGACTGCGGGGGAGTAAGTCGTCCCTAAACATAGTTGTTAGGTTTTTCGACTACGGTGAATAGAATGGCTATCTTAGAATTTTTATCTGCTGACTTTTGGGAAAAATGAGCGTGGGAGGGGGCCTGGGTACCCTCCAATTTTTTGGCCACTTAAAAAGGGCACTAGAACTTATAATTTCCGTTAGAATGAACCCTCTCACAACATTCTAAGACTACTCTGTCGATACGATCACCCCTGGGAAAAAAAAATAATAATAAACACGCATCCGTGATCTGTCTTCTGGCAAAAAAAGCGAAATTCCACATTTTGTAGATTGGAGCTTGAAACTTCTACAAATAGGTTTTCTGATATGCTGAATCTGATGCTATTATTTTCGTTAAGATTGTAGGACTTTTAGAGGGCGATTCCCCCTATTTTCTAAAATAAGGGAAATTTTCTCAGGCTCCTAACTTTTGATGGGTAAGACTAAACTTAATGAAACTTATATATTTAAAATCAGCATTTAAATGCATTCCTTTTGATGTAACTATTGGTATCAAAATTCTATCTTTTAGGGTTTTGGTTACTATTAAGCCGGGTCGCTCCGTACTACAGTTCGTTACCACAAACTGTTTGATTTCTAATCGTTATGGGTTTCATTTGTTCTTTAATAGTAATTTTTGGTCGTTTTGAGTTTGAATTATTACAGAATTTTATCTCTGCTAGTCTTAAGTTTAAAATGGCTCCTTACCCATCTTTAAAAACATATTTTTCTGAAGTTTTTTTCTGTTAATTAATTACAATCAATGAACAAATTAAACCAAAACGAACAGAGATTAAAACAAATGATCGTGTCAAGTATAAAGACAGTCCATACTGCTAATGACAAATAAATTTCTTAGCCGCAAAAAAATGCAGGCAATAAACATCTCAACTAAAATATCAGAGCCTGATATTTTGACCATATATCAGAGCCTGATATCAGAGCCTGCGACAAAAAACACCTCAACTAAAATATCAGAGCCTGATATATTGATCAAAAATCAGAGCCTGATATCAGAGCTTGCAACAAAATCCAGGCAATAACACCTTAACTAAAATATCAGAGCCTGATATTTTGACCAAATACCAGAGGCTGATATCAGAACCTGCAACAAAAAACACCTCAACTAAAATATCAGAGCCTAATATTTTGATCAAAAATCGGAGCCTGATATCAAAGCTTGCAACAAAATGCAGGCACTAACACCTTAACTAAAATATCAGAGCCCATTCAGGAAAATATCAAGAGCTCATTCAGGAAAAAAATCTTGTTGATTTGATTCTTGGTGTTCTATTTTTGGCCTTTAAACAGTAGATTTTAATAACAACGCTCAAAATCCATTTTTTTTAAGCATGCAAGTAGTTAAAACAGAACACAACATAACAAGATTCCTGTAAAAAACTGATCAATCAACATTCGTCTCTATTTAAGGTTGTAACAACAGGGGAGTCAGGATAGTTTCAGGCCCTAAAGGCCAAAAGTTATTTTCAATCTATTTATTTCTGTAATGCCCCCCCCCCCTCTCCATCTGCCCAAAATTTAATGAGAAAGCTATTATTAAAATTTGTTGCCAAATTTTAAGCAAATACACAATTTTATGGCAAATCTTAATTCTTAAGCAGAAAACTGAAAAGAAAACTTTCAAACATTTTTTTTTTTCAAAAAAAAATTTCAATTAAAAACAAACAGAAATTTACTAAAAAGATTTTTTGAGGAATAGTAAGGAGCTATATTAAACAAAACTCAAGTAGAATGAACGTTAAATAATAATTCACATTTAACGTTAACGTTTAACGTTAAAAAGAAACTTTATTACGTTTAAAATGTAATAACGTTTTAATTGAGATTTAAACAATTTTGTTTCAAGCTGTGCGGTTTTTATTTTCCAAAACATCAATAACAACAATAAAACAGGAAATAATACTATAGTGTCACTTTTGAACAGAAAATATTTAGAAATTTTCGTTGTTGTATAATTTTAACATTAAAAATTCAAAATTGCTCAGATCATCAGGAGTTCTTTTTAAAAATTTTAATTACTATTGTAATTCTTTGTTTATTTATTTTTGTTCTTTTTGTCGGTGTTTTGTCATGTAGAACCTCCTTGTTCAAAATACATATAGTTTTCATTAGACCAAATGACTCTCTAGCTGTTTATAGGATTCGTCGGTAAAGAGGAGGGAGGGTAGCTCCACAATTCCTTATAAACCTTTATTAGCATTGTGAATTTTTTTTTCGTTGTGGTTTGGTTTATGCTGTAACAAATAAAAACAAACTGCTGAAAATAAATAGTGTTTTCAGTAAAATGCAAATGATGCTTCGATTTTTTAGTTGGTACTAGTCCTGGTTCTCTTTGTGGAAATTCCTGTTTTTTTTAAGTTTTACTACAGTGTTCACTCTAATTTCTAGTTGTTTTGGGATTCCTCGTCTATATTCTCCTCAATTGTTCGATTGTCGGGTTGATTGTTCTCTTCGTCTGTAGCAAGATATGCTGTCTTTATTTTTGAAGCGATGATTCATTTTAATTTAGTAGTCAAACGCTGGAAAAGCAGCCAACCTTGTCGATTATGTTTTTGTTCAATGAAGACTGACAGTATCAATACAAGATACTTTTAAGTAAGATACAAGGAAAATTAAGAGTGCTTTTATTTATATTACACGCAAAGATCTAGCTGCGTATAGTGTCCTGTTCTAGTAGAAATGTGTTTGACTTCAAACAAATTGCTATACAAGTGATTCTTAACTAACTGAATAAAAAGAATATGCTGACTCCGAATCCGAAAAGTCTTCCACTCCAGTTGAGGTTTTTTTTTTTATCCACCCTAAACCTAAAAAGCTTGAGTTTTGAGGTTAAGGGTGAATTTCTTAATGTAAAGACTGTCGTCCGGAAATGACTCTTTTGAGTTCTCGAAGTGGCTTAGGGGTTTTATTTAGTGTCATTGTATACATCGAATCATCAAAGAAGTTGGGACTGATGTTGAAGACCATGAGTTAGTCTCTGAGGTAAAAGGATTTTCACATCTCCGACTATTTTTCTGAAATTTCTGCTTTCTAACTGATAATGGTAGTGGTTGCAGCAGATAAAAAGTTAGATTTGAGGTACTAAAAACTATTTTAACCTTAAACTGCATTTTACTAAAGCAAAATAAGATACCATGTGTCAAATACTTAATATTTGATATTTTCTTAAGATTCTTCCAGCCAATTACAAATCAGGTTTATCTGTATTATTTTGCATGTTGTTCGTATATTCTGTGTTATTTTTGTATTTTTTTTCGAGAATTGTCATCGTCTACGAGTTCCGAAAGATTTTTCTCACCTTCGATACTTTATCTGAAAGTTCTCGTCTCTTGCTGTTGGAGTAAATATAAAAAAATTGTTTTTGTTAACTGAAATTAAGAAGTGACATTAAAACTTAAGACGAAAAGAAATTATTCCGTATATGAAAGAAGATATCTCCTCTTCAACGCCCCCCTCTTTGCGCAAAAGTTTGACTACTCCTCACAACGCTACTTTATGAAACAGCAAAAAGTGTAAAGAGCAGGACGTTGAGGAGGGGACAGCCCCTTTTATATACGGTTATTTCTGCTGCTCTTAGTTTTTAACATGGGTATTATTCTTTACTTTCCTATGAAACAACCTTTATTTTACTTGATTAATCAGCAACACAATGGAGAAAATTTATACAAAAAAGGAAAAGTCAATATCCTTCTAGATGAAATAAAATGCGGTATAATTAATTGTATTACTCATATCGCGTGCTTTTGAACATCCTAATGTATTATGGTGTCTGTGATATTTAAGTTTTATATTTTATTGATTGTTTTAGGGAGCATATCCTCATACCTAGAAGATTTAAAGAATTTTGACCTTTTTGAGAAGTACGGTGTTGAAGAAATTATCGAGTTTACATTTCTTGTCGTTAAACACACTCATACGCGTCAAGGAATTGCAAAGGTAATAGTTTTTTGGGTGTTTGACATGTTTTTTTTTGGGGGGGGGGAGCTCACAGCGCTATCAGCAGCACGATAATGTAGCCAAAGTAAAGAGCAAACGCCCTGTGCATTATTTTTTTACCAAGGCATTTCGTTTGGAATGAGTTGTCACAGAAACCGAGGAAGGGGCTCATTCGATCAGAAATCGGAAGTTCTAGCACTTATTTTGAGAATCGAAATGTCCTCACTATGGCAACTTTTTCCCAAAGACAGCTGGTCAAAATCTTGAGGTAGCCATTTTTTAAAACATTGATAAAAGGTTCCATAGCTATGCCCCTGAAGATCGCATGACAGCAAACCCTCTGGGGAAAGTACAAGACGACTGAAACATTATTTGACTTAAGTTTTGCTTGGTTTTGGTTTAATGTAACTCTTTATTTTTTTTCGAAAAATTTGTTTTGTGGAAAACGCTTATCAATATTAATATATACAATAGCTATGGCTAAGGCCTTATAGTTCCCTCACATTAGAAATTAAACCATAATATCTGATAGGCTATGCCAATGATAATTGGCATGATGATGCCAATGATAATTGGCAATGCCAATGTCACCATTCTTGCGTAAAAAGCTCACTTTTTAGGAAAAAGATTGGTTTTTAATTTTCCATATTGACGGGTTCCCCTAGCCCAACAACTTAAGGATATATGTTTTCAGTCCATCGAGAACTTTTCCCTTTTTAGGTGCTAATGATTGGGGGGGGGGCCCTGAAGTAAATCTTTGTAAGCTAAATTCTCTTGGCAGCAGGACTCACGGCTGTAAGTTCAAAACAAGTTTGAGACATAAAAAGACTTTTGACTCAGTTGTGACCCCTGGGAAAAAAAAAACAAAAAAAACGAACAAATAAACACGCACCCGTGATGTGTCTTCTGACAAAAAAATACGAAATTCCACATTTTTTAGATAGGAGCTTGGAATTTTCGCTATAGGGTTCTCTTATAGGCTGAACATGATGGTGTGATTTCGTTAAGATTCTATGACTTTTAGGGGGTGTTTCCCCCTATTTTCCAAATTAAGGCAAATTTTCTCAGGCTCGTAACTTTTGATGACAAAGATTAAATTTGATGAAACTTATATATCTAGAATCAGCATAAAAATTCAATTCTTTTTAGGTATCTTTTAGCATCAAAATTCCCTTTTTTAGAGTTTCGTTTACTATTGAGCCGGGTCGCTCCTTACTACAGTTCGTTACCACGAACTGTTTGATTACATAAAAAAAAACAGTTTTTTTTAACTGAAAGTAAGGAGAGACATTAAAACTTAAAACGAACAGAAATTACTCCGTATATGAAATGGGTTGTCCTCTCCGCAATCCCTCGCTCTTTATGCTAAATTTTGACTCTTTGCCACAATTCTGCTTTTTAAAACAATTAAAAGCTTTATCGTAAATGCTTTAGCGTTTACGCTCAACCCCTCCAACAATCAAAAAATCCCCATGGAAACGTCTGTACACCTCCCAATAGCCATTATTATATGTAAACATTGATCGAAGTTTGTAACTTGCAGCCCCTCTCCCTGGGACTGTGGGGGAGTAAGTCATTCCCAAAGACATAGTTATTATAGTTTTTGACTATGCGGAAACAAAATGACTATCTCAAGATTTTGATCTGTTGACTTTGGAGAAAAAATGAGCGTGGGAGGGGGCCTAGGTGCCCTCTAATTTTCTGGTCACTTAAAAAGGGCACTAGAACTTTTCATTTCTGTTAGAATGAGTGCTCTTGCGACATTCTAGGACCACTTGGTCGATACGATGACCCCTGGGGAAAAGAAAAAACAAAACAACAAATAAACTCGCATCCGTGATCTACCTTCTGGCAAAAAATACAAATTCCACATTTTGTAGATAGGAGCTTGAAACTTCTATAATAGGATTTTATGATACGCTGAATCTGATGGTGTAATTTTCGTTAAGATCCTATAGCTTTGAGAGGGTGTTTCCTCCTATTTTCTAAAAGAAGGCAAACGAACAGAGATTATTACGCATATGAGGGGTTCTAAAAATACTTTAGCATAAAGAGCGAGGTATTTAGGAGGAGATAAATACCTCGCTCTTTATGCTAAAGTATTTTTAGTAATTTCAACTATTTATTCTACGGCCTTTCTGATTCAGGGGTCATTCTTAAAGAATTGGGACAAAACTTACGATTTAGTGTAAAGAACGAGGTATAAACGAGGGTACAAACCCCCTCATATACATAATAATAATTAAAGAATATAAAAGTTTGTTACGTAAGTTAATTCAAAAGTTACGTATATTTTTTGCTAATAAAAAAATTCGTTAAAATTAAAATTAATATTTGCCTTTTTATGTAACCGAAAAATTGCATGGCAACTAGGCCTCCTTCCCCATCCCATATTTCTCAAAATCGTATGATCAAAACTAAGAGAAAGCCATTTAGCCAAAAAAGGAATTAATATGCAAATTTCGTTTGAATAGTTTACGTGTGGAGAGTCAAAATCAAACATGCATTAATTCAAAAACGTTCAGAAATTACATAAAAAAAACTAGGTTTTTTTAACTGAAAGTAAGGAGCGACATTAAAACTTAAAACGAACAGAAATTACTCCGTATATGAAATGGATTGTTCCCTCCGCAATCCCTCGCTCTTTACGCTAAAGTTTGACTCTTTGCCACAATTCTGCTTTTTAAAACAATTAAAAGCTTTAGCGTAAAGAGCGAGGGATTAATGCTAAATTTTGAGACTGTAGGTGTTTTTGATACCTTGGACCTGAGGGAAGATTTGTTTTGTGAGGAAAAATTAGCAACGGTACAAAAAGATTAAAAACAGTAAGGCTCTAGGTGTTGATGGTGTGGTAAAGGAAATTCTTAAATATGGTGGCCCTGAGGTTATATATAAGTTACTGAAGATTATTAATAAGATTTTTGATAAAGAGGAAGTAAATAGCGAGTTTAGGAGAATCTTAATTATACCACTGTTGAAGAAAGGTGATTAGAATGAGTTTGGTAATTTCCGAGACATTAGTGTGGTCGCTGTGGGAAGAAAATTACATAGTAATATGATACTTTTTAGACTGAGAGATGCTTTAGACAAAGTTTTAATAGAAGAACAGTGCAGTTTAAGAAACGAAATAGGATGTGTCACCAAAAATCACTCTTAGGTTAATAATTGAAAATTGTCTGAGTTTTTAAACACGTTTGGTCCTCAGTTTTATAGATAATGGGTAAGCGTTCGATTCTGATGATAGAAGAGCTTTAGCAAAGGTGTTATCCTTGTATGGTGTACCAGACAAATACATCAAAGCCATTAGTGCTATGTAGAGAATAACACTGCTGCGGTTAAGGTAGGAAATGAGTTTAGCAGCTGGTTTTGAATTAATTCAGGAGTTAAGTAGTGTTGTGTTCTATCTCCTTTATGTGGATAATTCTGATGGACTTGGTCTTAAGGAGTACAGGAAAGGTCAGGGAGACCACCTAATAAAATGGGGAGGAAAAACTCTCCTGGACTTAGTTGATGCTGATGATTTAAGCATCCTAGATGAAAGCGTGAGCAAAATGAATGAGCTTTTTGGAAGGTCAAGGTGCTAGAATAGGTCTGAAAATTAATGTCAAGAAACTAAGTCACTGAGGCTAGGAATAAGTGAACATGAAAAGATGACGCTGGGTAACGAAAATATTGATCATGTGGGCAGCTTCACTTACCTTTGTAGTATTACTAGTAAAGACGGTAGGAGCAGTGAAAATATTAAAAGAGGCTCAGGGTGTTTCTTCACAGTTAAATAAAAGTTTCGAAGAATAGAAAGATAATTCTGTAAACCAAGATTAGAATATTGGAAGCTATAGTGACAATATTAGTCATATATAGTCAAATAAGCATGGTCACTCTGAAAAGCGAATGAAGATTTGCTACATATTTTTCGAGAGAAATTGCCTACGCATTGTTTTGGGTGTCCACCTGACTAACCGTATTTCAAACGCTTTCTATGGCTATAATGAAAGAAAGATTAAGACGGCTAGGGCACGTTCTGTGGATGAAGAATGACAGATTGCCGAAGATTTTCCTTTTCGGCCTGCCGTCAAGAACTAAATGGAAAGCAGGTCGTTCTCGTTTGGGTTGGGAGGATGTCATAAAGAAATATTTAAATGAAATGGGAATTTACTGGAAGAATATAAATAGATATAAATAAATTAATAAATAAAAATATAAATAAATAAATATAAATAAAGAGGCTTTGAATAGATTGGTGTTTAGAAGGAGCGTACGTAACTGTTTTGGTCTCAGGCGGCTTGTTATTGTGGTGAGTTGTTAGTGGTAGTAGTAGTAGTGGTTGTAGTAATAGGAAAGGAGGAGATTTTTGTGTTGATGCTCTGATTAGCTGGGAACTCATGGGGATCATTTGCTAAGCAAAGATCCTTAGACTTTTTTAGGGTGCACTCTGGAAATGTCATGGATGCGACAGCAAATTAAAAAACATTGTGCGCGTCTGAGTTTTCAAATTATTCACAATATATTGAAGGAAGTTATTAAAATTCTCAGATTGTCAGAAGTGGTAGCCAAATTGATCAAAAATTTTATCAGGGGGAAAAGGTAGTGGTAAATCAAAAGACTGCAGGTGTCCATGTCATCGAAATAGAATATATACAATGGGTTGTCGATGACCTGGGGATAAAAGTGAAACCTCTAGGTATTGCAGGGGAGGGATGAAGGAATTCTGGATCAAGAGAATCTCAAATGTTGTGTTTAGGGATTTTTCTCTGATTCTACTATAGGTTTTTCAACGAATAAAACGGGCCATAATTTTTACGGCAATAAAACCTTGAGGAGGTTTTTTATATTTAATGTTTTGTTTTTCTTTTCTTTTTGGTGGATAGATAATTTATTAATTTATTTATAATTAATTAATTATTTTAATTAATTATAATTAATTTATAATTAATAATTAATTAATTTATTAAATAGAATATATACAATGGGTTACCGATGACCTGGGGATAAAGGTGAAACCTCTAGGTATTGCAGGGGAAGGATGGAGGAATTCTGGATCAAGAGAATCTCAAATGTTGTGTTTAGGGATTTTTCTCTGATTCTACTATAGGTTTTTCAACGAATAAAACGGGCCATAATTTTTACGGCAATAAAACCTTGAGGAGATTTTTTATATTTAATGTTTTGTTTTTCTTTTCTTTTTGGTGGATTGATAAATAATTTACAGTAAATAAAAGACGTTTAGGGAGGACTCTCCTGTACTTCCCCTTTTTATTGATATGCCATTGTCTTAACATATATTTTATTTTCCAGGAGCTAGTGCTTAAAGCTATGGAGCTAGCAAAAGAAAGAGGATTCTGTGCTGTCACCGTTATTGCGACAAACCCAATCACAATAAGTATGTTTGAGAAGCTAAATTTTGACATACTTAAAGAATTAAGTATAAGTGATTACACTATAGATGGCGTTAAAGCATTTCCCAATGCAGTGGAGGGGCATATAGGAAAACTATATGGAAAAAAATTATTGTAATATATCAAATATGACCTCTGGGATTTATACCATTTTTCTAGTAAATTCTCTAACATGTATTGTATTTTTTTGACAATGCTTGGTGCATAGGCGTAACTCCATTCTTGTGGATGTTTATATTCTTTTTTTTACGATTTCACAATTTTCAGGCTTTATTAAGCAATGTGCTTAGGCCTGATTTTTTTTTTTGCTCAATTTCTTCGGATCTTCATCTCGTGAATAATAGACGGATGAAGAAAGTTTAGAGAGGGTTCTTTTAACAGCAAATTATAGGACCTAGTGCCAATATTCAATGGATATTGTACTAGGATTTCCATAACCTTTTCACCCTTTTGGTGCCCCTCGGATCAAATCAATGTTTGAATGTAGTCAGCTCTAGCATCAAATTAAAAAAAAACTTTAATACAGTAAAACGACGGCTTTTATGATGAGTGTGCTGACAAAGGGTGAAGTACAGAATTCCAGATACCGTACATGTAAAATGAAGCTTAGTTTGGTCACTTGACTTGATTTTATCAAACAGGTCGTGGTAACAAACTGCAGTAAGGAGCGACCCGGCTCAAAAGTAACCGAAACTCCAAAAAATGGAATTTTGATACCATTAGTTACCAAAAAAATCGCAGTTTAATGCTGATTTTAAATATATAACTTTCATCAAGATTAGTCTTACGTATCAAAATTCACGAGCCTGAGAAAATCTGCCTCATTTTAGAAAATAGGGGAAAACACTCCCTAAAAGTAATTCAATCTTAATGAAAGTCTTAAAATCACACTATCAGATTCAACCTTATTGTAGAAATTTCAAGCTCCTATCTACAAAAATGTGGAATTTCGCATTTTTTGCCAGAAGACAAATCATGGATGCGTGTTTATTTTTTTTTTTTTTTTTTTTTCCAGGGGTGACCGTATCGACCGAGTGGTCCTAGAATATCGCGAAAGGACTCATTCTAAGTGAAATTAAAAGTTCTAGTGGCCTTTTTAAGTGACCAAAAATCAGAGGACACCTTAGCCCCCTCCCACCCTCGTTTTTCCCCTAAGTTACCGGATCAAAATTCTGAGATAGTCATTTTATTCACCATAGTCTAAAAACCTGATAGCTGTGTCCCTGGGGATGACTTACTCCCCCGCAGTCCCCGTGGGAGGGGTTGCAAGTTACAAACTTTGACCTGTGTACACATCTAGTAAGGGTTTCTGGGAAGTGTACGGACGTTTTCAGGGGGACTTTTTTGGTTTGGGAGGGAGAGTTGAGGTGAGGGGGGTATATGGGAGGATCTTTCCATGGAAAAACTTCTCATGGAGGAAGAGACTTTCAATGAAGGGAGTGCAAGACTTTTTAGCAGCATTAAAAAAAACAATGAAAAAATAAATATGAAAAGTTTGTTTCTACTGAAAGTGAGGAGCAGATATAAAACTTAAACGAGTGGAAATTATTGCGCATATGAGGGGTTTACCCCTTCGTAATACCTCGCTCTTTACGCTAAAGTATTTTTAGTAATTTCAACTATTTATTCTACGGCCTTTGTGATTCAAGGGTCATTCTTAAGTAACTGGGACTGAATTTAAGCTTTAATGTAAAGAGTGAGGTGTCGACGAGGGGTGGACTCCCTCATATACGCAATAAAAACATACAAATATAAAAGTTCGTTACGTAAGTTGATACGTAAATTACGTATATTTTTTACTAATGAAAATGTTCGTTAGAAAATTAAGAGTTCTAGTTGCCTCTTTAAGTAGTGGAAACTTGGAAGGTTACTAGGCCTCCCCCTTCTCTCCTTTTTTCTCAAAATCTTCCGATTAAAACTATGAGAAAACCGTTTAGCCAAAAAAAAAATTAATATACAAATTTTATTTAAATATTTATTTGTGGAAAGCCAAGATCAAAACATGCATAAATTAAAAAATGTCCAGAAATTGAATAAAAAAATCACATTTTTTTAAAATGAAAGTAAGGAGTGACATTAAAACTTAAAACGAACAGAAATTCCTCCTTATATGGAAGAGGCTTTTTCTCCTCAACGCTCCGCTCTTTACGCTGAAGTTTGGCTTTTTCTCTTAACTCTACTTCTTAAAACAGTAAAAAAAACTTTAGCGTAAAGAGCAGGGCAATTAAATCTAATTGCTAATTCTAGATCTTCCACGCGAGATTTTAGGGATTTTAAATCAGATTTAATTTCAATGATTTCCATTTTTATTTCTAATACATCATTTTAGTTGCTTCGACTATTTCAAGGATTTTATCTAACTTTTAGAAATTATTAGTCGACTCAGTGGATCCTGTTCTCTCCCTCTCTCTCTCTCTCTCTCTCTCTCTCTCTCTCTCTCTCTCTCTCTCTCTCTCTCTCTCCCCTCTCTCTCTCTCTCTTAAAAAAACATGTTTTTTGAAATGAAAGTAAGGAGCGACATTAAAACTTAAAGCGAGCCGAAATTACTGCTTATATGAAAGGGGCTTTTCCTCCTCGACACCCCGCTCTTTACGCTAAAGTTTTTTATTGTTTTAAAAAGTAGAGTTGCGAGAAAGAATCAAAACTTTAGCACAAGGAGTGGGGTGTCGAGGAGGAAAAGCCCCTTTTATATAAGGAGTAATTTCTGTTCGTTTTAAGTTTTAATGTCGCTCTTTACTTTCATTTAAAAAAACTTATTTTTTTTTATTTAATATCTGAAAGTTTTTGAATTAATGCATGTCTGATTTTGACTATCCGTACATAAATTATTCAAATGAAATTTGCATATAATTCTTTTTTGGCTAAATGGCTTTCTCTTAGTTTTGATCAGACGATTTTGAGAAATAAAGGATGGGGAAGGAGGAATAGTTGCCCCCCAATTTTTCGTTTACTTTTAAAGACAACTAGAACTTTTAATTTTTAACGAACGTTTTTATTAGTAAAAAATATACGTAACTTAAGAATTAACTTCCGTAACAAACTTTTATTCTCTTATATTTTTTATTATGTATATATGAGGGGGTTTGTCCCCTTGTTAATACCTCGCTCTTCACACTAAATCTTAAGTTTTGTCCCAATTCTTTAAGAATGACCCCTGAATCAGAAAGGCCGTAGAATAAAAGTTGAAATTACTAAAAATAATTTAGCGTAAAGAGCGAAGTATTTATCTCCTTCTAAATACCTCACTCTTTATGCTAAATTATTTTATAGAACCCTTATAAGTATTTTTAGAACCCTTCATATGTGTAATAATCTCTGTTCGTTTTAAGTTTTAATGCTTCTCCTTACTTTCAATTGAAAAAACTTTTTCATGTTTATATTTTCATTGTTTTTTTTTAATAGTAATGCTAGAAAATCTTGCGCCCTTTTCATTGAATTTCTCTTCCCCCATGAAATATTCCTCCAAGGAAAGATCCTCCCATATAGCTCCCTCCCCTGAGCCCCACACCCAAATAAAAAAAAAAAACTGAAAACGTCGGTACACTTGCCAATAACCATTACTGTATGTAAACATTGGTCAAAGTTAGTAGCTTGCAGCCCCTCCCCCAAGGACTCTGGGTAGTAAGTCATCTCCAAAGACATAGTTATTATGATTTTCGACTAAGCGGAGCAAAATGGCTATCACAAAATTTTTATCCGTTGACTAGTCGGAGGGGGCCTAGGTGCCCTCCAATTTTTTCGGTCACTTAAAAAGGGCACAAGAATTTTTCATTTCCGTTAGGATGAGCCCTCTTGCAACACTCTAGGACCACTTGGTTGATACGATGACCCCTGGGAAAAAGGAAAAAAACAAAAAAAAAAACAAATAAACACGCACCCGTGATTAGTCTTCTGGCAAAAAATACGAAATTCCACATTTTTGTAGATTCAATGACTTTTATGGGGTGTTTCCCCCTATTTTCAAAATAAGGCAAATTGTCTCAGGCTCGTAACTTTTGATGACAAAGAATAAATTTGCTTATAAATTTATATATTTTATAAACTTATATATTTGAAATCAGCATAAAAATAAAATTCTTTTGATATGTCTTTTAGCATCGAAATTCCATTTTTTAGAGTTTCGTTTACTATTGAGCCGGGTCGCTCCTTACTACAGTTCGTTACCACGAACTGTTTGATACTCAATTCGGTCAGAACTGATGATTTTACCTGTTGACAAAAATTAGGTCAAACGGTTCGTAGTAACAAACTGTGGTAAGGAGTGACCAGGCTCAATAGTAACAAAAACTCTAAGAAACAGAATTTTAGCAATAGCAATAGCTACATCAAAAGAATTGTATTTTAATGCTGATTTTAAATATATAAATTTAATCAAGTTTAGTCTTACCCATCAAAAGTTACGAGCCTGGAAAAAATTGACTTATTTTAAAAATAGGAGGAAACACCCCTTAAAAGTCATAGAATCTTAACAAAAATCACACCATCAGATTCAGCGTATCAGGGAATCATGCTGTAGAAATTTCAAGCTCCTATCTACAAAAATGTGGAATTTTGGTATTTTTGTTTTGCCAGAAGGCAGGGCACGGATTTGTGTTTATTTTTTTTTTTTTTCAGGGATGATCGTATCGACCCAGTGGTCCTAGAATGTTGCAAAATGGCTTATTCTCACGGAAATAAAAAGTTCTAGTGCCCTTTTTAAGTGACCAAAAAAATTGGAGGGCTCCCACTTTAATCATTTTCCCAAAGTCATCGGATCAAAATTCTGAGATAGCTATCTTATTCAGCATAGTCGAAAACCTTTTAACTATGTCTTTGAGGACGACTTACTCCCCCACAATCCCCGCGAGAGGGGCTACAAGTTACGAATTTTGATCTGTGCTTACACATAGTAATGGCTACTGGGAAGTGTACAGACGTTTTCAGAGGGATTTTTTAAGTTAGGGGGGGGAGTTTTTGAGAAGACGGGGATATGTTAGGGGAACTTTCCATGGAGTAATTTGTCATGGGGGAAGAAAATTTCTATGAAGGGAGTGCATGATTTTCTAGCATTATTTAAAAAAAAACAATAAAAAAAATAGATATGAAATAGTTTTTTCATCTGAAATTAAGGAGCAGCATTAAAGCGAACAAAAATTACCCCACATATGAGGGATTCGTCCCCTCCTCAATACCTCACTCTTTACGTTAAAGTATTTTTAGTAATTTCGACTATTTATTCTACGGCCTTTGTGATTCAGGGGCCATTCTTAAGGAATTTGGACAAAACTTAAGCTTTGTTGTAAAGATCGAGGTACTACTGAGGGGGTAAACTCCCTCATATACGGAATAAAAACATACGAATACAAAAGTTCATTACGTAAGCTAATTCGCAAGTTACGTATATCTTTTACT